>NW_026707866.1:90000-195000 GCF_902713425.1 Acipenser ruthenus
AAGGGTACAGCAGCAGTGTCCCCAACCGGGGATTGAACCCACAGCTCTCCGGTCAAGAGTCCAGAGCGCTAACCACTACTCCACACTGCTGCCCAATTCAAACTAAATATCTGTTCTGTGATCATTTAGAAGCTAAATCCACCTCCGCAGTAGGATCACAATAATCCAGGTATTTTGGATCAAAGTAATCCCGATCTCCTGTTTAATTCTGAAAAAAAAACCCAATCGTGATTAAAAATTCGATCTGATTACCAAAACGAAATCCGGATCACAGTACTCCCGATCGCATTTCGAGGTTTTGAAAAATCCAATTGCACCATCTAATCCAGATCAAACGCAGAAATCCGATTACCAAAGTTTTGAAAAACCAGACACCAGGAAAGTACGGTACAGGCTAGTTCGCAATTTAGTACGATTGACAATTGATCCGGAGTGTTTCTATGTGCAAAGTGAATTGAATAACTGACCCCGCACACCCGCGTGTTTATCTTCATTACTTTAGTGAGAATTATCCGGTCTTTATACACGTGGTATCATTTTAAAGCAGGCCAGGAGCTCTTTGATAATCCAATTCTGTTGTATGTCAAGAGCTTCGTTTGACATTTTGTATTCCCAGTAAACACGACTGTGAAGAAAGCCAGTTCCTGCAACTGGGCTGCTGTGGTTTTTGCTGTGCTGTGGATCCTCTCTGTGTCCGTCGCCCTGGGTGTGATCTGTGAGTATTGAACCCTTATGAGAAAGAGGAGACTTTGCAGTGACCGGCGATATGGGTCAAAACTTATGAAAGAAATGAACGAATGCTTTTCTCTAATGTAGTTCTACAACCACGGTGCTTGATATTCAGCTTCCTTGTAGAGTAGTATACTAACCTGGTTTATTTTTCAGATGTTTAAAACACACGTTTGAAAAACTTTTTTTGTATAGTTGTGATTTGAATGAGCTTCTGGCTCCAATAGCGCAGCGATGCTGTCAATCTCATATCTAGAGAACCAATCTGGGAGGGGGAGGAGGCGGGACCACCAGCACGGCAACTTTGAGCGACTTTTTTTTACACAGAGAATTGTGAGGGTCTGGAACCAACTCCCCAGTAATGTTGTTGAAGCTGACACCCTGGGATCCTTCAAGAAGCTGCTTGATGAGATTCTGGGATCAATAAGCTACTAACAACCAAACGAGCAAGATGGGCTGAATGTTCTTATGTTCTAATATATCCTCCCTTACTGTACAGAATTATCTGCAATCGGATACAAAGCGAGTCGGGTGGGGAACAGTAATTGCAAAAGGCTTTACATCCCTCCCCCCTCCCCCCCCAATAGAATGATCTGATTTCGCTTCGTAAAGTCGATTGCGACCTCCAGAATAATGTTACTGTTACGCGTCTCCGCTGAGTGTCTAAGGAGTCGTGTAAGTGAAAGTAAATAAAAGGAACGCGCACACGGGTGTGTGTTTGTTTACTCTGCCTCCTCGTGGTTTATTCCGAACCAGCGAGAGTAACGTTCCCCATTAAAATAACTACTGAGCCCTCTATTGGAAACTGCGGAGAACAGCAGTTAATGTTTGCCTTTTATCTTACTAAAGCAAACACTACATGCCGAAGGAAATGAAAAAATACATTTTTAAGGCGTAGCTGTCCTTACACATGCATTCTGTTTATTATTATTTATTTCTTAGCAGACGCCCTTATCCAGGGCGACTTACAACTGTTACATGATATCACATTATTTTTACATACAATTACCCATTTATACAGTTGGGTTTTTTACTGGAGCAATCTTGGTAAAGTACCTTGCTCAAGGGTACAGCAGCAGCGTCCACCACCTGGGATTGAACCCACGACCCTCCGGTCAGGAGTCCAGATCCCTAACCACTACTCCACACTGCTGACCAGCGTTTATGGTTTATGGTGCACAAAGTTTTCCTTCCAACCCGCTACATTAACATTAACATTGAATTGCACACCGCTTTGTAGTTTCCCATATACTTAACGAATAACTGACAAACTGACATTTCAAAATCTAACATGAAATACTCACTGTGCTACTAACATGGCTTCAGGTAGACTTTTATGTTCACTTAGGATAATTTGATATTTTTTAATGATGTCTCAATCATAAAATTCTAGGTGCTGATAAACTTTTTGCCAGACCTGTATGATAAAGAAGCTGTTTGGTTTCAATCTTGTTTCTCAGTTCACAGGAATGCAGAGTATGCCAGCCTCTTTCAAGAGTATTCCGACCTGCAGAATCAACTGAAGAACTATACAGACATGACAGGTAAAGCCCCCTCCTTGAACCGGACAGAGCGATCTTTAGCAGAAATATATTTCCCATCTTTGATGCAGCTGGAGTCTTTTTTCATTGATTTTAAAGAAACTGTGCCACTCAATGCAGTGTGTGTTCAATCATTTACTGGAAGGAAGCAAACTAAACCAACTGCCAGGTCGATTCAAAAGCACGTCATCAAGTGAAAATCATCCCATATGAATGGGCCAATAGGTACCTGCTAGCCTACTAACCCCTAAATCTACCCTCTACCCCTAAACCTAATCTCATCCCCGAACCCCAATCTCAACCCCTAAACTTAACTGTTACTATTAAAGTCATTTTTACTATTATTTTAACACTGCTTTTTAGCGCCCTCTAGCGGCTACTACATCCAACGTCCATTATAGCACTTGATCAGGACCGAATCTACCTGTTAGGAGGCTAGCATGTACCTACTGGCCCATTCCAATGGGATGATTTTCCTTGATAACGTCACATTCAATCGACTGATCTCAATCAGAAGGGTTGGTCAATAAGGCAAACATTTGCTGTATTTATTTTTAAGTGCTAAACAAAGGGGAAAAAGTATAGGTACACTCTTCTTTCAGAAATATGAATTTTCACAGGGAACTACATATGACACAGTTATTTGTAAATTACAGCCTTAATAATGTTCAATGCATTATACTCCTTGGTAACATTACTGCTAAGAAATAAATAATAATAATAATAATTACCAGATTTACAGTAAGTACTGTAGCAGCATGCTGTATAGATGCTGCAGAATAATCCCTTAAACAGATACTTGGAAATTAATTCATGGCTGAAAGAATTCAACACATGCAGTTGCTTTTCTCATTTACACACAGTAGGAAAAGTATTCATTAACACAGAATATTATATAAATCTCTCATTGAGCAGAGCTGTATTGAAATCCTGTTTCTTTCTCTGTTCTAGTGTGGAAGTGGATCCTCGATGCTGCAGGTACTGTTGTTTTTTTTTTTAAAACCAAATAACTAGAATGGCAGAAATGCTCTCTCTTATTATTCCCCTGAAACTCAGACTGCCTCTCTGCATCAGAACATTCTACTATAATAAAGCAGTGGACCTTCACCAGCCAGCGTCTGGAAATGAGGCTTTGAGCAGGGTGTGAAAATCAAGCTGCACAGAATGTAAATCTGTTTTAACATTCAAATGCAGGGCTAGTGGAAGTGCTGATATTTCTCAGGGATCATGATTATTATTTCCTCTCTTCTCCACAGCTAATGTGACTCTGGACCCTGATACAGCGCACCCCAAACTCATCCTGTCTGAGGACAGGAAACAAGTCAGACTTGGAGACACAAGACAGCCTCTCCCTGACAATCCAAAGAAATTTGATTATGTTGTCAGTGTCCTGGGGAGGCAGGGCTTCACCTCAGGGAGACACTACTGGCAGGTGGAGGTGGGGGAGAAGACTAAATGGGAGTTAGGAGTGGCCAGAGAGTCCATCAACAGGAAGGGGATGATTACACGGAGTCCTAAGAATGGACTCTGGATTATGTGGCTGAAGGATGGAGAGTACAAGGCTCTCACTGACCCCTGGACACCCCTCCCCCTCAGCGTGAAGCCCCGGAAGGTGGGGGTGTATCTGGATTATGAGGAAGGGCAGGTCTCCTTTTACAATGTGGAGACCAGATCTCACATCTACACTTTCACTGACACCTTCACTGAGAAGCTCTATCCATACTTCAACCCTGGTCTTAATAAAGATGGTAAAAACGCAGCCCCACTGATCATCCTCCCTGTCAGTGATAGAGATTGAATAAAGTGGTGTATCTGTATGACAGCCTACACCAGCACTGATAATCCTGTTCATTGCATTATTACTTGCCCATCTATTTCTTTGTCTACCTGTAATTGTTTTACTGATTGGCTTGACAAAACTATGGGAACGCCCGTCACATTTAACACACCCCTGTGACTGGAGCACATGGGTTGTCCCTCACATGGCTGATTCATTTAACACACCCCTGTGACTGGAGCACATGGGCTGTCCCTCACATGCCTGATTCATTTAACATACTCCTGTGATTTGTCACTGTGCTCAGCCTCATCACTGTGCTCAGCCTCATCAATGCCCACCTTGCATTGCAATGAACATATTTCAGTTGTGTTGTTGTTTTAAATTCATCTTTTTGCAAGAGATGCATTGATTCCTTTATGCTAACATGACACTGGATTGCAGTCACAATGACATGTAGATTTAGATGCTTATTTTTAGACGCTTGAGTTTTTTTAAAATGTATATTAAAGGGTTGCTTCACACCATCTGAGAATGACATCAGTGAGCAATAACAACAATAGAGAATGCTAGAGATCAAACTGTGATATTAAACAGGTACAGAATTAACCATGTGGATGATGAGTGCCAGGATCCCTTTACAATATGTATCAATGTTGCTTATTTAGACGTTCATGCAAGTAGGGTTCAGATCTTTCAACTTTCTATACCAGAGCCCTTGCTTTTAGAAATGTGGACTTGGTCAGATCGCGCTGTTTTGGGTTCACGTGGCTGAACCAGATTAAGCTCCAGGTTTTTGTAATCTCTGCTCCATTAATAAATATTTTAATTTCTAATGAAACACTGTTTCTCGTGCCTCTTTATGTGCGTGTCCGTGTATTTTCCATGCATAATCTGTTCTCTTGTTTCCCTGAGGACTCCTGGACAGAGTCCATCAGGCCCTGGGGATTTGTTTATTTGAAGTGCTGCTAGCTCCCTTAGTGCTTCATTCTCTTCTATAACAAACTCTGGTAATGATGTTTGTGTGCATTCTGTTAACCTTGGTATATTACATAAATCCTCCTTTGTAAATACTTGAACAAAGTATTGATTACGTTGATTAATCAATTGATTAATTTGGTTGTCTTTAGTCATTAAATTACCACTGCTGTTAAACTACTGACTTCCTCTGTCAGTTTCCTTTTAGCATTAACATATTGAAAACACCCTTTAAGATGAAGTTCACTATCTGCCACTACTTGTCTCTTTAGTTCCCTTTTCGCTCTCCTGACCTGCTTTTTAAGGTCACAACAAGCCTCTGTATTCTATTTGCAAGGCTGCTCCCTTTGATTTAATAGAAAGATATTTTATTTTGAATACCCAGCTTAATAGATCGATTTACCCAATGAAACCTGCTGAATAATGTGAACGAAAAGTTGATATTAATCAGCAGGTTTCATTGGGTAATGTTGTTGAAGCCGACACCCTGGGATCCTTCAAGAAGCTGCTTGATGAGATTCTGGGATCAATAAGCTACTAACAACCAAACGAGCAAGATGGGCCTCCTCTCGTTTGTAAACTTTCTTATGTTCTCATGTTCTTAAAAACGGACGCAAATACAATCGACAATGTGACATTTCAAAATCTAGCATGAAATATTGCTGTACTACTATCATGGCTTCTGGTTTAAACTTTTATGCGATATCATTTTGTAGTTTCTTTGATTACAGGATGTTGATGTAAATTAGTTCTTGCAGTTTATTTTTTTTATTTTTTTAAATTATGTCTCAATTCTACAATTCTAGCTGATGCGACACTTTTGACCACAGATGTAGTTCATGTGTCAGCTTTAAACCACTTCCTGAGGTGGTGTTAAAATCTTTCAAACTAGCCTGTGCTGATCATTCACTCTGTGTGAAAGTGAAAGCCAGGATCCTCTTAAGAACAGATTCAGCTCTTCCTCTAATCATTAGAGCACTAGCTATGGTGATGAAAAACATCTACGATGTGGTGGAGACACCAGACCAGGATATCTACGCTAACATCCCACCAGTGGAGAAACAGCCTGGAAAACACACAGGTAATTAACCATTCTGGATCTTCTGATATGTACAAATATAAAAGCTGTTACATTATTGTCATAGCTATTTATATCTCTGCCTCCAGTTCTGCTCTGTGATGTTTTTTAAGTTAATTTATTATATTGATACAGGGAAGATAAAAGCTTTACACAAGTTAAAGATTCAGTCACAGACAGTTCTACAAACAGCGGTGGCTAGTGTTGGGACGATGATCATTCAATCTATAATATCATGCTGAAAGTTTTTCACAATACATACATACTGAATTTCTATATTATTGCATTTATCAGTTAGCATGATGATCGCCATATTATGTATTAACACACACAGTCAAAGAAGGACAGCAGCGAATGCGGGATTGTTCCGTAGAAACATGAATCTGAAGTGAGATTCTGTGAAACTAGCCCGCCGACAAATACAACAACACAGCAATCAAAGTGGCAAAATCTTCATTTATTTTAGTTTTGCTTGCACCAGTAAAGGAATAGCAAATTGCATTGGTTGTGTCAAGTGTGGTCAACTGCAGACCGGAGAAACAAAACGGTGCTTAGCTGATCGCTTCATGGAACATCTGCGATAAGAATGAACATCTACATCTCCTGAGGACTTCGGAATGGAATGTTAATTCCAAGAGGCTCCAAAGTTTGAAAATGAATTTGCGTTCATTTCGCTTCCTGGCTTGCTGCATTTGTCCCATATGAGTGACCGATATTGGGTGCGGGTCCTAATAGCGTGTCAGGGTACTGTACAGCTCTGGCCAAAAGTTATGCATCACCCTATAGAATTAAATTCATTTTTGCATCATAAAGTCGAATGAAACCTGGTGAATAATGTTACGTTAACATATCAAATTGCATATCGCTTTGTAGTTTCCACATATTGGGACATTTTGAAATCTAACATGAAATACTCCTGTAGTACTATTATGAGATCCTGCAGACTTTTTGCGATATCATGTTGTAGTTTCTTTGATTAAATGATGATAAATACAAAAATCTAAATTATGTTCATATAACTTTTTTTTAAATGATGTCGCAATCATAAAATTCTAGGTGATGCAAAACTTTTGGCTAGAGTTGTGCTCTATATTGTGTGGCATCAATTAGATATGCATTTGCATGTTAAATTAATATTTAGAAAATGTGCAATAGCTGGTTTCTTGCTAAATGTTAACCACTTGTCAATAGAAAATGTAATTGCATATCCCGTCCATTTATATTACGTTTAGTTACCCTTGAAAATATTTAATAATTTAATAATTTCACATTGTTTGCATGTTTTTAGTTGAAAATACAGTTCATCTGACTTTAATGGTAATGGAAAGTATCAAGGAATAATTGAACGTAAATTTAATATCAATTGCATATCTATTAAATATTAATTTAACATGAATTTAATATCTATTGCATATCTATTTAATATTAATTTATGCCGTGCAATATAAAGCGTTAACGAAATATTTCAAGAGAAAAATAAAAAAAAATCTAGGGAAGTAATGTTAAAACTTTACAATGCATTAGTAAGACCTCACCTATAATATTGTGTTCAGTTCTGGTCACCTCGTTACATAAAGGATATTGCTGCTCTAGAAAGAGTGCAAAGAAGAGCAACCAGAATTATCCCGGGTTTAAAAGGCATGTCGTATGCAGACAGGCTAAAAGAATTCAATCCATTCAGTCTTGAACAAAGAAGACTACGCGGTGATCTGATTCAAACATTCAAAATCCTAAAAGGTATTGACAATGTCGACCCAGGGGACTTTTTTGACCTGAAAAAAGAAACAAGGACCAGGGGTCACAAATGGAGATTAGATAAAGGGGCAGAAAATAGGAGGCACTTTTTTACACAGAGAATTGTGAGGGTCTGGAACCTACTCTCCAGTAATGTTGTTGAAGCTGACACCCTGGGATCCTTCAAGAAGCTGCTTGATGAGATTCTGGGATCAATAAGCTACTAACAACCAAACAAGCAAGATGGACCGAATGGCCTCCTCTCGTTTTGTAAACTTTCTTATGTTCTTATGTTCTTATTAGCTGACAACTTGCAGAAAATTTGCAGAACAAATGTTCAAATATAGTGTTTATCTCCACATTAAGTTCCTGTTATTTTTTAGACAGATTGTTTCATTATAATATTGTTTCTGATGTGGTTAATGTGGTGAAATGCAGTTCATTCTACGTGAACACAAGCACCATACCCTGCAGCAAGTGACACGATTGAGGTGAATGTGACATTGATATAAATAGGGGCTCGTTTAGAGAACAGTGAGCTAATCTAGTTTCTAAACTTCCCTGCATCCCTTATTGCTATTTAATAATAATAATAATAATAATAATAATAATAATAATAATAATAGACAATTAAGGCTTGAGCTTAAGACAAATAAATTAGTTAATTTATCCAAATATGTCTAACAGATCTTAGAGGAATCACATGTGCTTCAACATATTATTACCCAGTAATCTACCTGACCTTCCTTGATTTCTGAAAATGTATGCTAACGTATCCTTGGTTATATTATTGATTTATCGATAAGCGAATGGATCATAACTTATATGTTAGGAGGACCCCAACCCGAAATACGGACTGACCCCATCGGCTTGGGGTTCACTGACGTTTTTAGAACCCCGAAGTCTTTCATGCTGGGCTTGGGGTTGTCCTGTAAATAACCCCGCGGTGCTGCAGAAAAGTAACTTTACCCGATTTATGTCAAGAGCTTCGTTTGACATTTTTATTCTCAGTAAACACGACTGTGAAGAAAGCCAGTTCCTTCAAGTGGGCTGCTGTGGTTTTTGCTGTGCTGTGGATACTCTCAGTGTCTGTCACCCTGGGTGTGATCTGTGAGTATTGAACCCTTATGAGAAAGGGGAGACGTGACTGGAAATATGAGTCAAAACTTATGAAAGAAATGAACAACTGCTTTCCTGTAATTTAGTCCCACAGCCACAAAGTACTGGACTTGATATTCAGCTTCCTCATCTTTCAGGGGGAACTGTTTTTGGTAGAGTAGCGGTGACAGGATAGCGTCAAGGCCCAGGATGTTACAGCGGCAATTAGAGACTCAAGAGACAGGAGCTGCAGTTTAGCGATGTTGAGCACAATTATTAAACAAACAAAAACTAACAAAACACAGGAACAAATAAACAGGCACAAGGGCCAAAACAAACTTTTTAAACAAAATACACAAATGTACGCAAAAAAAACCTGCTTTCAGGCTGGGCTTTCTCCTCCTCTGAACAGATCTACACACACCAAACTCCCTCTCCCAAACAGAGCATTTATCCTTCCTCGGATATATGTGGCCACTCCCCAATTAGCATCAATTACCTAACTGGGGAACGGTCACACCTGTGACTGCTGGCAGAGATAGATTTAACCCCATCCCTGCCAACCTTACATTCCCACACACGTTACTTACAGGCGCAGGTCTGCTCCCCTTCAACAGTAGCCTACTACACTTCCATGGTCAAATGTTTTGCACCACCCTATAGAATGAACTAATTTTACTTTGTGAAGTCGAATGAAACCTGCTGAGTAATGTTACGTTAACATATTCAATTACACACCACTTTGTAGTGTTCTATATACTTAATAATAAACTGACCATTGAAAAATGTGACATTTCCAAAATGCAACATGAAATACTACTGTGTTGCTATTATGGCTTACGGTAGACTTTTGTGATATACTTTTGTAGTTTCTTTGATTACATGATGTTGATTTATAATTAGTTCATACAGTTTATTTTATTTTTTTGTCTCAATCCTACAATTCTAAGTAATGCAAAACTTTTTGGCCACAGCTGTAGTTCATAATGATCACCTTTTCCATTTTACTGGTGGGTCTCATTTTAAATTCACAGCCGGACAGGCTCGCTAATTCTAAAGAGGAAATATTCACCACAAATACATGTCCAGACCACAATAGCTCTTGTTGCCATGTTGGCTGCAATATTATTATTATTTGTTTATTTAGCAGACGCCTTTATCCAAGGCGACTTACAGAGATTAGGGTTTGTGAACTATGCATCAGCTGCAGAGTCACTTACAACTACGTCTCACCCGAAAGACGGAGCACAAGGAGGTGAAGTGACTTGCTCAGGGTCACACAATGAGTCAGTGGCTGAGGTGGGATTTGAACCGGGGACCTCCTGGTTACAAGCCCTTTTCTTTAACCACTGGATCACACTGTCTGCCTTGTGTCAGCTTTAAACCACTTCCCCAAGGTGGTGTTGAAACATCTCAAAACCAAGCCAGCCCTGATCAGTCACAGTGTGTTAAAGTGAAAGCCAGAATCCTCTTAAGAACCGACACGGCTCTTCCTCTCTTCATTAGAACGCTAGCTATGGAGATGGAAAACATTTACACTGGGCTGCAGAAACCAGATCAGGATATCTATTCTGTCATCCCACCAGGGGAGAAACAGCCTGGAAAGCACACAGGTAATTAACCAACCTGGATTTTCTCATATGTACAAATAAAGTTGTTACATTATTGTCATAGCTATTTATATCTCTGCCTCCAAACCTGCTCTGTGATATTTTTTATGTTAATTTATTATATTGATACAGGGAAGATAAAAGCTTTACACAAGTTAACGATTCAGTCACAGACAGTTCTACAAACAGCGGTGGCTAGTGTTGGGACGATGATCATTCAATCTATAATATCATGCTGAAAGTTTTTCACAATTATTTCTATTTCTTAGCAGATGCCCTTATCCAGGGCGACTTACAATTATTACAAGATATCACATTATTTTTACATACAATTTCCCATTTATACAGTTGGGTTTTTACTGGAGCAATCTAGGTAAAGTACCTTGCTCAAGGGTACAGCTGCAGTGTCCCCCGCCTGGGATTGAACCCACGACCCTCCGGTCAAGAGTCCAGAGCCCTAACCACTACTCCACACTGCATACATACATACTGAATTTCTATATTATTGCATTTATCAGTTAGCATGATGATCGCCATATTATGTATTAACACACACAGTCAAAGAAGGACAGCAGCGAATGCGGGTTTGTTCTGTAGAAACATGAATCTGAAGTGAGATTCTGTGAAACTAGCCCGCCGACAAATGCAACAACACAGCAATCAAAGTGGCAAAATCTTCATTTAATTTAGTTTTGCTTGCACCAGTAAAGGAATAGCAAATTGCATTGGTTGTGTCAAGTGTAGTCAACTGCAGATCAGAGAAACAAAACTGTGCTTAGCTGATCACTTCATGGAACATCTGCGATAAGAATGAACATCTACATCTCCTGAGGACTTCAGAATGGAATGTTAATTCCAAGAGGCTCCAAAGTTTGAAAATGAATTTGCTTTCTTTTTGCTTCCTGGCTTGCTGCATTTGTCCCATATGAGTGACCGATATTGGGTGCGGGTCCTAATAGCGTGTCAGGGTACTGCACAGCTCTGACCAAAAGTTATGCATCACCCTATAGAATTAAATTCATTTTTGCATCATAAAGTCGAATGAAACCTGGTGAATAATGTTACGTTAACATATCGAATCACATATCGCTTTGTAGTTTCCACATATTGGGACATTTTGAAATCTAACATGAAATACTCCTGTAGTACTATTATGAGATCCTGCAGACTTTTTGCGATATCATGTTGTAGTTTCTTTGATTAAATGATGATAAATACAAAAATCTAAATTATGTTCATATACCTTTTTTTTAAATGATGTCGCAATCATAAAATTCTAGGTGATGCAAAACTTTTGGCTAGAGTTGTGCTCTATATTGTGTGGCATCAATTAGATATGCATTTGCATGTTAAATTAATATTTAATAAATGTGCAATAGCTGGTTTCTTGCTAAATGTTAACCACTTCTCAATAGAAAATGTAATTGCATATCACGTCCATTTATATTACGTTTAGTTACCCTTGAAAATATTTAATAATTTAATAATTTCACATTGTTTGCATGTTTTTAGTTGAAAATACAGTTAATCTGACTTTAATGGTAATGGAAAGTATCAAGGAATAATTGAACATAAATTAAATATCAATTGCATATCTATTAAATATTAATTTAACATGAATTTAATATATATTGCATATCTATTTAATATTAATTTATGCCGTGCAATATAAAGCGTTAACGAAATATTTCAAGAGAAAAATAAAAGAAATCTAGGGAAGTAATGTTAAAACTTTACAATGCATTAGTAAGACCTCACCTATAATATTGTGTTCAGTTCTGGTCACCTCGTTACATAAAGGATATTGCTGCTCTAGAAAGAGTGCAAAGAAGAGCAACCAGAATTATCCCAGGTTTAAAAGGCATGTTGTATGCAGACAGGCTAAAAGAATTGAATCCATTCAGTCTTGAACAAAGAAGACTACGCGGTGATCTGATTCAAACATTCAAAATCCTAAAAGGTATTGACAATGTCGACCTAGGGGACTTTTTTGACCTGAAAAAAGAAACAAGGACCAGGGGTCACAAATGGAGATTAGATAAAGGGGCAGAAAATAGGAGGCACTTTTTTACACAGAGAATTGTGAGGGTCTGGAACCTACTCTCCAGTAATGTTGTTGAAGCTGACACCCTGGGATCCTTCAAGAAGCTGATTGATGAGATTCTGGGATCAATAAGCTACTAACAACCAAACAAGCAAGATGGACCGAATGGCCTCCTCTCGTTTTGTAAACTTTCTTATGTTCTTATGTTCTTATTAGCTGACAACTTGCAGAAAATTTGCAGAACAAATGTTCAAATATAGTGTTTATCTCCACATTAAGTTCCTGTTATTTTTTAGACAGATTGTTTCATTATAATATTGTTTCTGATGTGGTTAATGTGGTGAAATGCAGTTCATTCTACGTGAACACAAGCACCATACCCTGCAGCAAGTGACACGATTGAGGTGAACGTGACATTGATATAAATAGGGGCTCGTTTAGAGAACAGTGAGCTAATCTAGTTTCTAAACTTCCCTGCATCCCTTATTGCTATTTAATAATAATAATAATAATAATAATAATAATAATAATAATAATAATAATAATAATAATAATAATAATAATAGACAATTAAGGCTTGAGCTTAAGACAAATAAATTAGTTAATTTATCCAAATATGTCTAACAGATCTTAGAGGAATCACATGTGCTTCAACATATTACCCAGTAATCTACCTGACCTTCCTTGATTTCTGAAAATGTATGCTAACATATCCTTGGTTATTGATTTATTGATGAGCGAATGGATCATAGCTTATATGTTAGGAGGACCCCAACCCAAACTACAGGCTGACCCCATCGGCTTGGGGTTCACTGACGTTTTTAGAACCCCGAAGTCTTTCATGCTGGGCTTGGGGTTGTCCTGTAAATAACCCCGCGGTGCTGCAGAAAAGTAACTTTACCCGATTTATGTCAAGAGCTTCGTTTGACATTTTTATTCCCAGCAAACACGACTGTGAAGAAAGCCAGTTCCTTCAAGTGGGCTGCTGTGGTTTTTGCTGTGCTGTGGATCCTCTCAGTGTCTGTCACCCTGGGTGTGATCTGTGAGTATTGAACCCTTATGAGAAAGGGGAGACGTGACTGAAAGTATGATAGATAAGCTGTTTGGTTTCAATCTTGTTTCTCAGTTCACAGGAATGCAGAGTATGCCAGCCTCTTTCAAGAGTATTCCGACCTGCAGAATCAACTGAAGAACTATACGGACATGACAGGTAAACTGCACTGCTGAGAAATATTCATAACTTACATGTATTAGTGTTGCTGAACTAACATCCATGTGTGAGAAGCTGCTCATATGGACATCTTTCTGTTTCTGCTGCCGTCACAAAATGAATCACTTGCATCTCAAAAGGTAAATAATGCAGGTTAAATCTACATCTGTGACCAAACGTTTACATGCAGTACTCCATTGAATAGAGCTGTATGGAACTGTATTCAGTAACAGTATATTGTACAGATTTCTCATTAAGCAGAACTGGGTCCAAACATATGAAAGGAATGAACGACTGCTTTCCTGTAATTTAGTCCTACAGCCACAATGTAACAGACTTGATATTCAGCTTCCCCAGTCTTCAGGGAGAACTGTTTTTGGTAGAGTAGCTGTGACAGGATAGCATCACAGCCCAGGATGTTGCCAGCAGCAATTAGAGACTCAGAGACAGGAGCTGCAGTTTAGCGATGTTGAGCACAATTATTAAACAAACAAAAAATAACGAAACACAGGAAAAAATAAACAGGCACAAGGGCCAAAACAAAATACACAAATATAAAAACCGCTGTCAAGCTGAGTATTTGCCTTCACTGAACACAAACTCACCAAACTCCCTCTAATGAACAAAGCATTTCTCCTTCCTGATATGTATGTGGCCACTCCCCAATTAGTATCAATTACATAACTGGAGACACATTTTGCGCCACCCTATAGAATTAACTAATTTTGCTTCATGAAACCTGCTGAATACTGCTACGTTAACATTGAATTACACTTTGTAGTGTTCTATATACTTAATAAAAAAAACTGACCATTGAAAAATATGACATTTCCAAAATGCATCATGAAAAACTACTGTGTAGCTATTATGGCTTTCGGTACACTTTTGCGATATCATTTTGTAGTTTCTTTGATTACATGATGTTAAACAATAATTACGTTCATAAGTTTTTTTTTTCTTAAATTCTAGGTGATTAGGGATTGGGTAAAACAAAATCCAGAAGGGTCTGTGGCACTCCAGGACCAGGGTTGCCTACCCCTGGTCTAGGTGATGATAAACTTTTGGCCAGAGCTGTATGATAAAGAAGCTGTTTGGTTTCAATCTTGTTTCTCAGTTCACAGGAATGCAGAGTATGTCAGCCTCTTTCAACAGTATTCCGACCTGCAGAATCAATTGAAGAACTATACAGACATGACAGGTAAACTGCACTGCTGGTAAATATTCATATCTTGCATGTATTAGTGTTGCCGGACTAACATCCCTGTGTGAGAAGCTGCTCATATGGACATCTTTCTGCTTCTGCTGTCGTCACAAAATGAAGCACTTGCATCTCAAAAGGTAAATAATGCAGGTTAAATCTACAGCTGTGACCAAACGTTTACATGCAGTACTCCATTGAATAGAGCTGTATGGAACTGTATTCAGTAACACAGTATATTGTACAGATTTCTCATTAAGCAGAACTGGGTCCAAACATATGAAAGGAATGAACGACTGCTTTCCTGTAATTTAGTCCTACAGCCACAATGTAACAGACTTGATATTCAGCTTCCCCAGTCTTCAGCGGGAACTTCTTTTTTTTTGGTAGAGTAGCCTACTACACTTCTATGGTGAAACGTTTTTCATCACCACCCTATAGAATGAACACATTTTGCTTCATAAAGTCGAGTGAAACCTACTGAATAATGTTACGTTAACATATTGAATTACACACCAGTTTGTAGTTTTTTATATACGTAACAAAAAAACTGACAAATTGAAAAATGTGACATTTCGGAAATCTAACATGAAATACTACTGGACTGCAGTTATGGCCTTGGGTAGGTAGACTTTTATGTAATACCATTTTGTAATTTATTTTATCACGTGATATTAAATAAAATATCTAAATTGTGTTCATATGGAGGTTTTTCTTTTGCGCCCTCTATTGGAATCTAACATGAAATACTCACTGTGCTACTAACATGGCTTCTGGTAGACTTTTGCAATATCAATTTGTAGCTTCTTTGATTACATGATTTTCATTATAAATTATGTTCACTTGGGTTAATTAGATTTTTTAATGATGTCTCAATTCTTAAATTCTAGGTCATAACAAAACTTTTGGCCAGAGCTGTTTGATAAAGAAGCTGTCTGGTTTTAATCGTGTTTCTTAGTTCACAGGAATGCAGAGTATGCCAGCCTCTTTCAAAAGTATTCCAACCTTCAGAATCACCTGAAGAAGGATACGAACATGACAGAAAATTACTCAGCTGGTAAATATTCATATCTTGCATGTATTAGTCTTGCTGAACTAACATCCCTGTCTGAGAAGCTGCTCATATGGACATCTTTCTGTTTCTGCTGTCGTCACAAAATGAATCACTTGCTTCTCAAAAGGTAAATAATGCAGGTTAAATCTACAGCTGTGACCAAACGTTTACATGCAGTACTCCATTGAACAGAGCTGTATGAACTGTATTCAGTAACACAGTGTATTGTATAGATTTCTCACTGAATAGAGCTGTCTAGAAATGTATTTATCAACACAGTATATTCTATATATGTTACATTGAGTAGAGCTGTATTGAAATCCTGTTTCTTTATCTGTTCTAGTGTGGAGGTGGATCCTCGATGCTGCAGGTACTGTTTTTTTTTTACTGTTGTGTGTGTGTGGGGGGGGGGGGTTGTTGTTTTTTGGTTTTTTTTACTAAACCATATAACTAGAATGGTAAAAAAATGCTCTCTTATTATTCCCCTGAAACTCAGACTGTCTCTGCATCAGAATATTCTGCTATAATAAAGCAGTGTACTCTAACCAGCATGTGTCTGGAAGTGAGGCTTTGAGCAGCGTGTGAAAATCAAGCAGCACACAATGTAAAGCTGTTTTAACATTCAATCGCAGGGCTACTGGAAGTACTGATATTTCTCAGGGATCATGATTATTGTCTCCTCTATTCTCCACAGCTGATGTGACTCTGGACCCTGATACAGCGCATCCCAGTCTCATCCTGTCTGAGGACAGGAAACAAGTGAGACTTGGAGGCACACGACAGACTCTCCCTGACAATCCAAAGAGATTTGATCCTGTTGTCAGTGTCCTGGGCTGGCAGGGCTTCACCTCAGGGAGACACTACTGGCAGGTGGAGGTGGGGGAGAAGACTGAGTGGTATTTAGGAGTGGCCAGAGAGTCCATCAACAGGAAGGGGAATATTACACTGACTCTTAAGAATGGTTATTGGACTGTGTGGCTGAAGGATGGAGAGTACAAGGCTCCCGATATCACCCTCCCCCTGAACGTGAAGCCCCGGAAGGTGGGGGTGTATCTGGATTATGAGGAAGGACAGGTCTCCTTTTACAATGTGGAGACCAGATCTCACATCTACACTTTCACTGACACCTTCACTGAGAAGCTCTATCCATTCCTCTGCCCTTCTACTAATAAAGATGGTAAAAACGCAGCCCCACTGATCATCCTCCCTGTCAGTGATAGAGATTGAATAAAGTGGTGTATCTGTATGACAGCCTACACCAGCATTGATTATCCTGTTCATTGCATTATTACTTGCCCATCTATTTCTTTGTCTACCTGTAATTGTTTTACTGCTTGACAAAACTAAGGGAGTGCCAGTCACATTTAACACACCCCTGTGACTGCAGCACATGGGCTGACCCTCACATGGCTGATTCATTTAACACACCCCTGTGACTGGAGCACATGGGCTGTCCCTCACATGCCTGATTCATTTAACACACCCCTGTGACTTGTCACTGTGCTCAGCCTCATCACTGTGCTCAGCCTCATCACTGTGCTCAGCCTCATCACTGTGCTCAGCATGCCCACCTTGCATTGCAATGCACATATTTCAGTTGTGGTGTTGTTGTTGTTTTACATTCATCTTTTTTGTTTGATTTTTACCTGATAGTTCATGCGATGCAGGTCAGGTCCTAGATTTCCTAGATGCAATGTAACATGTAGTTCTGTATGGTTTAGTCTGTGAATAATACCAAGTTTTACAATAGATAGGAGGTGACCTGCACTGCACTGTAAATACTGCTAACAGAATGAAGAGATGCATTGATTCCTTTATGCTAACATGACACTGGATTGCAGTCACAATCACATGTAGATTTAGATGCTTATTTTTAGATGCTTGAGTTTTTTTTAAAATATATATTAAAGGGTTGCTTCACACCATCTGTGAATGACATCACTGAGCAAAAACTACAATAGCGAATGCTAGAGATCAAACTATGATATTAAACAGGTACGGAATTAACCATGTGGATGATGAGTGCCAGGATCCCTTTACAATATGTATCAATGTTGCTTATTTAGACGTTCATGCAAGTAGGGTTCAGATCTTTTAACTTTCTATACCAGAGCCCTTGCTTTTAGAAATGTGGACTTGGTCAGATCCCGCTGTTTTGGGTTCACGGGGCTGAACCAGATTAAGCTCCAGGTTTTTGTAATCTCTGCTCCATTAATAAATATTTTAATTTCTAATGAAACACTGTTTCTCGTGCCTCTTTGTGCGCCTGTCCGTGTGTTTTGAAAATCATTGCAGCAAAAAATAAAAATAAAACAGTGGATGATTGTTTAAATAGTTTGACTAATAAAGTGCAGTGTTTATTTTGTGTCAGCAGATGGCAGCACACTCCTTCTCTGATCTCATCACTTTGCGTAGGGCTCAATGTGAAGCATATATATAACAGCATAAGAAAATTCACCTGGTTTCTGTACTGCGCTTAAGTTATTGGTTAAGGTTAACTATGTTAACGTAACATTATTCAAGCAGGTTTCATTCGACTTTATAAAGCAACATTAGTTCATTCTATAAGGGTGATGCACAACTTTTGGTCTCGCTGTACAGAATGTACATTTTCAAGTAAAAGATAGTTGCTTCACATTTGTAAGCAATGATCAGGTATACAATGAAATGTACCTGTAATGCACTGTATATGTTACTGATAATCACATTCCTGTATTTAGGCACACAGGGGTTATGCAATTAACAAGAATCTACTGTAATATGAGTTAACAGGGTGTGCTTTCTATGTCTGATTTAAAGTTGGATTCCTGTGCTACTTGCGTGAATTGTCTTTTAATAAATTCAGTAGATGTTTAACATGTCACCAGTCTAATTGTGTGAGTTTACACTTAGAAAAACAGGAACTCGCACCCTCATACTAAATAAAACATGATGCTCTCACTCTGTTCAGCACAGTTTCTAGTGGTATTACATGCCAGTCTACTGGGTGCAGCTCCCAGGGTAAGTGTACAGCTATGGCCAAAGGTTTTGCATCTTCAACCTATAGAATTAACTGACTGTGCTTCATAAAGTCGAATGAAAGCTGCTGAATAATGTGACGTTAACATACTGAATTAGACACCACCGCTTTGTCGCTTTCCATGGCAATAATTGAAAACCTTTGACCTTTCAAAATCTAAATACTGTGCTGCTATGATGGCTTCCGGTTTAGACTTTTACGCGATGTCACTGTTAGCTTCTTTGATTAAATGATGTTGATTTTTAATTAGTTCATACAGTTTATTTTATTTTTTGTCTCAATCCTACAATTCTAAGTGATGCAAAACTTTTTGGCCACAGCTGTAGTTCATAATGATCACCTTTTCCATTTTACTGGTGGGTCTCATTTTAAATTCACAGCCGGACAGGCTCGCTAATTCTGCAGAAGAAATACTGACCACAAATACATGTCAGGACCACAATAGCACTTCAGTGCACGCTGACCTCATCTCACACCAGTGGAGGGAGCGCAGTGTTGGCTGCAGTAGATGTGTCAGGTTTAAAGCACTTCCTCGAGCTGGTGTTGAAACATCTAAAAAACAAGCCAGCCCTGATCAGTCACAGTGTGTTAAAGTGAAAGCCAGAATCCTCTTAAGAACCGACACGGCTCTTCCTCTCTTCATTAGAGCACTAGCTATGGAGATGGAAAACATTTACACTGGGCTGCAGAAACCAGACAAGGATATCTACTCAGTCCTCACAGCCGTGGAGAAACAGCCTGGAAAACCCACAGGTAATTAACCAACCTGGATTTTCTCATATGTACAAATATAAAGTTGTTACATTATTGTCATAGCTATTTATATCTCTGCCTCTAATCCTGCTCTGTGATATTTTTTAAGTTAATTTATTATATTGATACAGGGAAGATAAAAGCTTTACACAAGTTAACGATTCAGTCACAGACAGTTCTACAAACAGCGGTGGCTAGTGTTGGGACGATGATCATTCAATCTATAATATCATGCTGAAAGTTTTTCACAATACATACATACTGAATTTCTATATTATTGCATTTATCAGTTAGCATGATGATCGCCATATTATGTATTAACACACACAGTCAAAGAAGGACAGCAGCGAATGCAGGATTGTTCTGTAGAAACATGAATCTGAAGTGAGATTCTGTGAAACTAGCCCGCCGACAAACGCAACAACACAGCAATCAAAGTGGCAAAATCTTCATTTAATTTAGTTTTGCTTGCACCAGTAAAGGAATAGCAAATTGCATTGGTTGTGTCAAGTGTGGTCAACTGCAGACCGGAGAAACAAAACGGTGCTTAGCTGATCACTTCATGGAACATCTGCGATAAGAATGAACATCTACATCTCCTGAGGACTTCGGAATGGAATGTTAATTCCAAGAGGCTCCAAAGTTTGAAAATGAATTTGCGTTCATTTTGCTTCCTGGCTTGCTGCATTTGTCCCATATGAGTGACCGATATTGGGTGCAGGTCCTAATAGCGTGTCAGGGTACTGCACAGCTAAGGTCAAAAGTTATGCATCACCCTATAGAATTAACTAATTTTTGCATCGATTTATGTCTGAGCTTTCTTTTACATTTTTTATTCCCAGTAAACACGACTGTGAAGAAAGCCAGTTCCTGCAACTGGGCTGCTGTGGTTTTTGCTGTGCTGTGGATCCTCTCAGTCTCTGTCACCCTGGGTGTGATCTGTGAGTATTAAACCCTTATGAGAAAGGGGAGACGTGACTGGAAATATGAGTCAAAACATATGAAAGAAATGAACAACTGCTTTCCTGTAATTTAATCCCACAGCCACAATTTACTGGTCTTGATATTCAGCTTCCTCATCTTTCAGGGGGGACTGTTTTTGGTAGAGTAGCTGTGACAGGAAAGCGTCACAGCCCAGGATGTTACCAGCAGCAATTAGAGACTCAGAGACAGGAGCTGCATCATGAAAAGCTACTGCGTTGCTATTATGGCTTTCAGTACACTTTTGCGATATCATTTTGTAGTTTCTTTGATTACATGATGTTAAATAATAATTATGTTCATAAGGTTTTTTTTTTTTTAATGATGTCTCAATTCTTAAATTCTAGGTGATTAGGGCTTGGGTAAAACACAATCCAGAAGGGTCTGTGGCACTCCAGGACCAGGGTTGCCTACCCCTGGTCTAGGTGATGATAAACTTTTGGCCAGAGCTGTATGATAAAGAAGCTGTCTGGTCTTAATCTTGTTTCTCAGTTCACAGGAATGCAGAGTATGCCAGCCTCTTTCAAGAGTATTCCGACCTGCAGAATCAACTGAAGAACTATACGAACATGACAGGTAAACTGGACTGCTGGTAAATATCCCACCCTAACACCACATGTGACAGGCTAGCGTCACGGCCCAGGATGTTACCAGCAGCAATTAGAGACTCAGAGACAGGAGCTGCAGTTTAGCGATGTTGAGCACAATTATTAAACAAACAAAATACTAACAAAACACAGGAACAAATAAACAGGCACCAGGGCCAAAACAAACTTTTTAAACAAAATACACAAATGTACACACAAAAACTGCTGTCAAACTGGGTATTCTACTTCTCTGAACAGATCTACACACACCAAACTCCCTCTCCCAAACAGAGCATTTCTCCTTCCTAAGATATATGTGGCCACTCCCCAATTAGCATAAATTACCTAACTGGAGAATGGCCACCCCTGTGATTGCTGGCAGGGATAGATTTAACCCCTCCCTGCCAACCTTACATTCCCACACACGTTACTTACAGGCGCAGGGCTACTACACTTCTATGGTGAAACGTTTTGCACCACCCTATAGAATCAACTAATTTTAATTCATGAAGTCGAATGAAACCTGCTGAATAATGCTACATTAACATATTAAATTACACACCACTTTGTAGTATTCTATATACTGTAAACCGGCTGCACTCTCAGCGGTTCGTTGCCCCTTTAAAAGCAGATCCAATACACCGAAATGGAAGTTTTAAAGCACTTTTTGAGCACTAACTAAACTTATGCAGGTCCCTGACTAGCTCACAGGATGACTAAGCCCTTTACCTGCCATAACACAAAAATACACAGAAAAAGAACACACAGTACCTTTTTTTCTGTGCAACGACTGATTACACACAGTCAGGCTCTTCAAAAAATCTGGCTGCTTTCTTTACAATGATCGCCAGGTGCAGGGGATAATTAATAAGAAAACAATTAACAAATATAAATCAATACAATAACTAAACACATACACGTTATTTACATTTTCCCCGCCGTGTTACAACACTTAATCAAAAACTGACCATTGAAAAATGCAACATGAAAAACTACTGTGTTGCTATTGTGGCTCCCAGTAGACTTTTGCGATATCATTTTGTAGTTTCTTTGATTACATGATGTTAAATAAAAATTATGTTCATAAGGTTGTTTTTTTTTAGTAATTATGTCTCAATCCTAAAATTCTAGGTGATGCAAAACTTTTGGCCAGAGCTGTTTGATAAAGAAGCTGTCTGGTTTTAATCTTGTTATTCAGTTCACAGGAATGCAGAGTATGCCAGCCTCTTTCAAAAGTATTCCGACCTGCAGAATCACCTGAAGAAGGATACGAACATGACAGAAATCTGCACTGCTGGTAAATATTCATATCTTACATGTATTAGTGTTGCTGAACTAACATCCCTGTCTGAGAAGCTGCTCATATGGACATCTTTCTGCTTCTGCTGTCGTCACAAAATGAATCACTTGCATCTCAAAAGGTAAATAATGTAGGTTAAATCTACAGCAGTGGCCAAACGTTTACATGCAGTACTCCATTGAACAGAGCTGTATGAACTGTATTCAGTAACACAGTGTATTGTATAGATTTCTCACTGAATAGAGCTGTCTAGAAATGTATTTATCAACACAGTATATTCTATATATGTTACATTGAGTAGAGCTGTATTGAAATCCTGTTTCTTTATCTGTTCTAGTGTGGAGGTGGATCCTCGATGCTGCAGGTACTGTTTTTTTTTACTGTTGTGTGTGTGTGGGGGGGGGGGTTATTGTTTTTTGGTTTTTTTTACTAAACCATATAACTAGAATGGTAAAAAAATGCTCTCTTATTATTCCCCTGAAACTCAGACTGTCTCTGCATCAGAATATTCTGCTATAATAAAGCAGTGTACTCTAACCAGCATGTGTCTGGAAGTGAGGCTTTGAGCAGCGTGTGAAAATCAAGCAGCACACAATGTAAAGCTGTTTTAACATTCAATCGCAGGGCTAGTGGAAGTACTGATATTTCTCAGGGATCATGATTATTGTCTCCTCTCTTCTCCACAGCTGATGTGACTCTGGACCCTGATACAGCGCATCCCAGTCTCATCCTGTCTGAGGACAGGAAACAAGTGAGACTTGGAGGCACACGACAGACTCTCCCTGACAATCCAAAGAGATTTGATCCTGTTGTCAGTGTCCTGGGCTGGCAGGGCTTCACCTCAGGGAGACACTACTGGCAGGTGGAGGTGGGGGAGAAGACTGAGTGGTATTTAGGAGTGGCCAGAGAGTCCATCAACAGGAAGGGGAATATTACACTGACTCTTAAGAATGGTTATTGGACTGTGTGGCTGAAGGATGGAGAGTACAAGGCTCCCGATATCACCCTCCCCCTGAACGTGAAGCCCCGGAAGGTGGGGGTGTATCTGGATTATGAGGAAGGACAGGTCTCCTTTTACAATGTGGAGACCAGATCTCACATCTACACTTTCACTGACACCTTCACTGAGAAGCTCTATCCATTCCTCTGCCCTTCTACTAATAAAGATGGTAAAAACGCAGCCCCACTGATCATCCTCCCTGTCAGTGATAGAGATTGAATAAAGTGGTGTATCTGTATGACAGCCTACACCAGCACTGATTATCCTGCTCATTGCATTATTACTTGCCCACCTATTTCTTTGTCTACCTGTAATTGTTTTACTGATTAGCTTGACAAAACTATAGGAATGCCCGTCACATTTAACACACCCCTGTGACTGGAGCACATGGGCTGTCCCTCACATGCCTGATTCATATAACACACCCCTGTGACTGGAGTACATGGGCTGACCCTCACATGCCTGATTCATTTAACACACCCCTGTGACTGGAGCACATGGGCTGACCCTCACATGCCTGATTCATTTAACACACCCCTGTGACTGGAGCACATGGGCTGTCCCTCACATGCCTGAATCATTTAACACACCCCTGTGATTTGTCACTGTGCTCAGTCTCATTACTGTGCTCAGCCTCATTACTGTGCTCAGCATGCCCACCTTGCATTGCAATGCACATATTTCAGTTGTGTTGTTGTTGTTGTTTTACATTCATCTTTTGTGCTTGATTTTTACCTGATAGTTCATGCGATGCAGGTCAGGTCACATGTCCTAGATTTCCTAGATGCAATGTAACATGTAGTTCTGTGTGGTTTAGTCTGTGAATAATATCAAGTTTTACAATAGATAGGAGGAGACCTGCACTGCACTGTAAATACTGCTAACAGAATGAAGAGATGCATTGATTCATTTATGCTAACATGACACTGGATTGCAGTCACAACGACATGTAGATTTAGATGCTTATTTTTAGACGCTTGAGTTTTTTTAAAATGTATATTAAAGGGTTGCTTCACACCATCTATGAATGACATCAGTGAGCAATAACAACAATAGAGAATGCTAGAGATCAAACTATGATATTAAACAGGTACGGAATTAACCATGTGGATGATGAGTGCCAGGATCCCTTTACAATATGTATCAATGTTGCTTATTTAGACGTTCATGCAAGTAGGGTTCAGATCTTTTAACTTTCTATACCAGAGCCCTTGCTTTTAGAAATGTGGACTTGGACAGATTAAGCTGTTTTGGGTTAACGCGGCTGAACCAGATTAAGCTCCAGGTTTTTGTAATCTCTGCTCCATTAATAAATATTTTAATTTCCAATGAAACACTGTTTCTCGTGCCTCTTTGTGCGCCTGTCCGTGTGTTTTGAAAATCATTGCAGCAAAAAATAAAAATAAAACAGTGGATGATTGTTTAAATAGTTTGACTAATAAAGTGCAGTGTTTATTTTGTGTCAGCAGATGGCAGCACACTCCTTCTCTGATCTCATCACTTTGCGCACGGCTCAATGTGAAGCACATCTATAAGAGCATAAGAAAATTCACAAAGGAGAGGAGTCCATTCAGCCCATCTGCAGTCGGGTCTTAAAGGATCCCAGTGATTCTGCCTCAACAAAGTCCAAAATCCAAAGTCCAAAGTCTCTGCTTGATTTCCAACTGTGTGTCCTCTGGTCCAGGTTTCTGCTATGGTGTTGATCAGCCTTTATACAGATACAATGTTAAAGGATAGGTCGAATTTACACAATTAAGAACAGCATAAGTTTGTTCCTCCCTTATAAGGCATGGTTCTATGAACCAGTTCGTGCTTTGAGATCTCGTGAAAATTCCAAGAACTCCATTAACAACCTGCGGGTGCCAGGACTTTTAGTTCTTGAGCTCCCTGCTTTGGAACTCACTATGTTCAGAATGTACCCTTCAAACACCTCTCTTTGATCTTGTCATTCACTGGCGAGCAGCGTGGAGCTCTTTTGGTGTGGATCTCTCTCTCTCTCATAGTTCATCTTCAGCGCGTCCTTTCAAAACCCCCTAAAAACAGTGAGAGAGAGAGAGAGAGAGAGAGAGAGAGAGAGAGAGAGAGAGAGAGAGAGAGAGAGAGAGAGAGAGAGAGAGAGAGAGAGAGAGAGAGAGAGAGAGAGAGAGAGAGAGAGAGAGAGAGAGAGAGAGAGAGAGAGAGAGAGAGAGAGAGAGAGAGAGATATTAGCACAGAGGAAGTTAACTTTAAGCTTTCTAACACGCAGCAGGAAACGCCCACTTCAGAATATGCAAAGTGAAAGTATCTTGCTGTTTGTGATCAGCGCAGCGTAGCTTTTCAGCTTTCGTTTTAAACATGCCGACCAAACCTTTGATTTGAGGTGATATACCATATTGGACATGGATCCTGGAAGTATTGGATCTTATTGCGGGGTGAAAAAATACATAATTGAATTGCATTAATAGACGTTTGAATTGGAGGAGACAAGAACACAGGCGAAAGCGAAAGTAAGTAAGTCCTGTATCTGTTAAAGTGAAGACAGCCATTGCTTTACGTGTTCGGCCTAATGAATATCCGTATGGATTTCAGATGGGCTTCAAATTCATGTTAATGGTGCGGAGACAATTTACAAGCAGCCGCCTTTTTGTTGTTTTCTATGACCTCGTACTCAGTATGCAGTAAGAAGCCACAAAAAGACTATTGAAAGAGAACGGGGTTGGCGTTAAGCTGAGAGAAAGGAACTGGGTAGTTTTATTAACGATGTGTTTTGTTACGCTACAGTCAGCGGCAAACCCGCCGTATGGAGTTTTAAAAAGCGCAGTTAATGTTTCGTTTATATTATAACTTCCCATGAAACTAATATGACCAAACTAATATCCAAACCGACAGTCAGGATTCTTACTGTGGTTGAGGACAAGTTTCAGCTCTTATGGTATGGGTAAAAACGCACACAGTGTCCTACAACCATAGCTTCCGTTTGAGTGTTTCAGACTGAGCGGTTTTCATCAGGGAGACGAAAATGCAGACTTTGAACCTGCGCCCGATAAAAAGCACACCTGTGATCTATATACTGGTAATTGAACTAACAACACAGATAAGACTTAACTCGAATTCAACAGCTGATTTTATGCACAGCAGCAAGGCAATCGTTTTAAATGATTTTATTTATTGTAGAAATACGATGTTTAATCCACTACACGCACATTTCTTCAACTTTATACTTTTTCCTTGATGTTTTAAACATGAAACGTGTCGATTTGTGAAAAAAAAAAAAAAAAACATTGAACACGTAGAATAATAATTTTCAAAAATGTAGGGTTAAATAATGAAACATGACATTTCAGAATAGGACGAACCCTCATTCGTGAGAAGTGCTTTAATACTGCTGCATTTAAATTTACATTTAGTCAACAGAATGCCTGGGGGGGGAAATTGTTCAAACGTGGATGCTGTACACGCTGTGAACAATATTTTTTTCAGGCAATGTTGCTGACAATTACTGTTATTGATTTGCTTCGAAAACTACTATCTCCACTGCCTTACTGTATTGCAGAAATGTACAGTATAGCGTGTTGTCATGACATTGACCTAACACGCTGTACTCTTTGTTTTTCCGCAGTAAATTCCACTGCAGGTGGCGTCCAGTCAAAAGGACAAGGTTGCTATGTTACCACCAGGTAAGCGCACAGCATGCTGGGTACTTTAAACAAACCGGACAGAAGCCAAGCCGAGCAGGCAGGCGTCAAGTTGTTAACACGTTTGTTTTTTAAAATATTGTTTCAGTGTTTACCGCATATCAATGTATATAACAGACGTGCTTCAAACATGCGCTACTTGTATTAATGAGGCTCTGCGGTACCGAAACTTCTTGACCGCGCGTATGCCTTTGGGATGCAGCAGCTAGTAGATTTTATTTCCTGACTAGTTGGTGCCAACAGTCCACTTGATCCCTTCTCAGAAAACTGCTATGAAATTGCAAATCAGTAGAAATGTACAGAATAAATTAAATAAATAGCATTTCATTTAGTGAAATATGCGAGGTCCTGAACTTTTCTTTTCAATGGCTAAAAGCAGGCAGGAGGAACAGAGAAATAATGTGGGTGATAAAGCATACATCGTGAAAAGCTGTAACGTTGCATTTATTTATTACAGAAATGAAGAACCATTTCCTGAAAAGTAGTGGGACAATTTTAATCTTGTTTCTTAAAGTGTGCCTGACATTAGCAGGTAAGAAATCCGTCCTGGGCTGCTGTAAAGAGCCTTTGATCAGTCCGAAAATGTCTAACAAAATTATATTATATTATTATATTATTATTATTATTTATTTCTTAGCAGACGCCCTTATCCAGGGCGACTTACAATTGTTACAAGATATCACATTATTTTTACATACAATTCCCCATTTATACAGTTGGGTTTTTACTGGAGCAATCTAGGTAAAGTACCTTGCTCAAGGGTACAACAGCAGTGTCCCCCCACCAGGGATTGAACCCACAACCCTCCGGTCAAGAGTCCAGAGCCCTAACCACTACTCCACACTGCTGCACAGCCCTAACCAGTGTTTTGTATTGTATTGTATTATATTACAAAAATGTGTATTGTATATAATACCCTTGTTTACAGCATGACGTGAAATTAGATTTCCTAATCAGGGGACGTTTCTTTCATTATTTTTCTATAATTTTTAATTATTTTTTATTTCAGAAAAGCCAGTAGTTGTTGCATCGAAACACCCAGTCGTCGTCTTTCCTGGTGAAAGTGTAACTTTACCCTGCAATTTGTTTCCACAAGCAAGCGCTGTGGATCTGGAAGTGCGGTGGTACCGACACAGATACAATAAAATAGTACATTTATATAGGTTTGGGAAGGATGTCACGGATACACAACTTAAAGACTACCAGGGCCGGACAGGGCTCTTTAAAGAGGAGCTGGCCATTGGCAATCTCTCTTTACAAATAAAAAACACTGTGCTTTCTGATAATGGAGTGTACACCTGCTTTGCTGGAGATGAACAGTGGGACGAACAAGCTGAAATCGAACTTATTGTTGCAGGTGAGTAAAGTTTCAGTTTTGTATAAACCATATTGTAGCCCTTGGGTATTATGGGGACACGTCTCCATCTATGGACTCTACACAAGGAGAGCAGACCTGGCTGGAGTGTCTTCTGTGTGTGTCTCACTGTCTATATTCCCTGACAGTCTATCTGTGTGTGTCTCACTGTCTCTATTCCCTGACAGCCTATCTATGTGTGTCTCACTGTCTCTATTCCCTGACAGCTCTGGGGACCCAGCCCTCAATCTCTATGGACTCTACACAAGGAGAGCAGACCTGGCTGGCCAGTGTGTTTATCTGTGTGTGTTTCACTGTCTCTATTCCCTGACAGTCTATCTGTGTGTGTCTCTCTGTCTCTATTCCCTGACAGCTCTGGGGACCCAGCCCTCAATCTCTATGGACTCTACACAAGGAGAGCAGACCTGGCTGGTGTGTCTATCTGTGTGTGTCTCACTGTCTCTATTCCCTGACAGCTCTGGGGACCCAGCCCTCAATCTCTATGGACTCTACACAAGGAGAGCAGACCCGGCTGGTGTGTCTATCTGTGTGTGTCTCACTGTCTCTATTCCCTGACAGCTCTGGGGACCCAGCCCTCAATCTCTATGGACTCTACACAAGGAGAGCAGACCCGGCTGGTGTGCAGATCAGAGGGGTGGAGCCCTGAACCTGAAGTGATCTGGAGAGACAGGGATGGAAACAATGTGACATCACTGTCCAGCCCAACAGTGCAGAGCGACAGTCAGGGGTTCCTCAGTGTCAGCAGCTACATCAAAATCAAACAGCAGTCAAACGTGTTCTCCTGTCTGGTTAGAAGTAAAACACCAAAACCAGACTGGGAATCCAAACTCCACATATCCAGTGAGTATCTTTTAAGGCTGGCTTGACTGATATCTGCTGTGTTTACAGTGACCTTTGACACCTATAATGGATAGTTTATTTCTAGATTCATGATGTCATCATACCATCATTGTACTGTACTTTCCTAGATATTGGAAATGAAACACATGATCTAGTGGGACAGTCAATATCTGAAACAAACACATCTGTGGTGGGGGGTTATGGGCAGTCCTCCGTTTTGACTCTCTGGGGAGTTGGGAGGGGTGTATGGAATGCTCACTATCAGGGGTGTGGCTCAGTGTTGGGAGGGGTGTGTGGAATGCTCACTATGAGAGGTGTGGCTCAGTGTTGGGAGGGGTGTGTGGAATGCTCACTATGAGGGGTGTGGCTCAGTGTTGGGAGGGGTGTGTGGAATGCTCACTATGAGAGGTGTGGCTCAGTGTTGGGAGGGGTGTGTGGAATGCTCACTATGAGGGGTGTGGTCAGTGTTGGGAGGGGTGAGTTGAATGCTCACTATGAGGGGTGTGGTTCAGTGTTGGGAGGGGTGTGTGGAATGCTCACTATGAGGGGTGTGGTTCAGTGTTGGGAGGGGTGTGTGGAATGCTCACTATGAGGGGTGTGGTTCAGTGTTGGGAGGGGTGAGTTGAATGCTCACTATGAGGGGTGTGGTTCAGTGTTGGGAGGGGTGTGTGTAATGCTCACTATGAGGGGGTGTGGTCAGTGTTGGGAGGGGTGAGTTGAATGTTCACTATGAGGGGGTGTGGTTCAGTGTTGGGAGGGGTGTGTGGAATGCTCACTATGAGGGGTGTGGTCAGTGTTGGGAGGGGTGTGTGGAATGCTCACTATGAGGGGGTGTGGTCAGTGTTGGGAGGGGTGTGTGGAATGCTCACTATGAGGGGGTGTGGCTCAGTGTTGGGAGGGGTGTGTGGAATGCTCACTATGAGGGGTGTGGTCAGTGTTGGGAGGGGTGTGTGGAATGCTCACTATGAGGGGGTGTGGTCAGTGTTGGGAGGGGTGTGTGGAATGCTCACTATGAGGGGTGTGGTCAGTGTTGGGAGGGGTGTGTGGAATGCTCACTATGAGGGGTGTGGTCAGTGTTGGGAGGGGTGTGTGGAATGCTCACTATGAGGGGTGTGGTCAGTGTTGGGAGGGGTGTGTGGAATGCTCACTATGAGGGGTGTGGTCAGTGTTGGGAGGGGTGTGTGGAATGCTCACTATGAGGGGGTGTGGTCAGTGTTGGGAGGGGTGTGTGGAATGCTCACTATGAGGGGGTGTGGTCAGTGTTGGGAGGGGTGTGTGGAATGCTCACTATGAGGGGGTGTGGTCAGTGTTGGGAGGGGTGTGTGGAATGCTCACTATGAGGGGTGTGGCTCAGTGTTGGGAGGGGTGTGTTGAATGCTCACTATGAGGGGTGTGGTCAGTGTTGGGAGGGGTGAGTTGAATGCTCACTATGAGGGGTGTGGTTCAGTGTTGGGAGGGGTGTGTGGAATGCTCACTATGAGGGGTGTGGTCAGTGTTGGGAGGGGTGAGTTGAATGCTCACTATGAGGGGTGTGGTCAGTGTTGGGAGGGGTGTGTGGAATGCTCACTATGAGGGGGTGTGGTCAGTGTTGGGAGGGGTGTGTGGAATGCTCACTATGAGGGGGTGTGGCTCAGTGTTGGGAGGGGTGTGTGGAATGTTCACTATGAGGGGGTGTGGTTCAGTGTTGGGAGGGGTGTGTGGAATGCTCACTATGAGGGGGTGTGGTCAGTGTTGGAAGGGGTGTGTGGAATGCTCACTATGAGGGGGTGTGGTCAGTGTTGGGAGGGGTGTCTGGAATGCTCACTATGAGGGGTGTGGTTCAGTGTTGGGAGGGGTGTGTGGAATGCTCACTATGAGGGGTGTGGTTCAGTGTTGGGAGGGGTGAGTTGAATGCTCACTATGAGGGGTGTGGTTCAGTGTTGGGAGAGGTGTGTGGAATGCTCACTATGAGGGGTGTGGTTCAGTGTTGGGAGGGGTGAGTTGAATGCTCACTATGAGGGGTGTGGTTCAGTGTTGGGAGGGGTGTGTGTAATGCTCACTATGAGGGGGTGTGGTCAGTGTTGGGAGGGGTGAGTTGAATGTTCACTATGAGGGGGTGTGGTTCAGTGTTGGGAGGGGTGTGTGGAATGCTCACTATGAGGGGTGTGGTCAGTGTTGGGAGGGGTGTGTGGAATGCTCACTATGAGGGGGTGTGGTCAGTGTTGGGAGGGGTGTGTGGAATGCTCACTATGAGGGGTGTGGCTCAGTGTTGGGAGGGGTGTGTGGAATGCTCACTATGAGGGGTGTGGTCAGTGTTGGGAGGGGTGTGTGGAATGCTCACTATGAGGGGGTGTGGTCAGTGTTGGGAGGGGTGTGTGGAATGCTCACTATGAGGGGTGTGGTCAGTGTTGGGAGGGGTGTGTGGAATGCTCACTATGAGGGGTGTGGTCAGTGTTGGGAGGGGTGTGTGGAATGCTCACTATGAGGGGTGTGGTCAGTGTTGGGAGGGGTGTGTGGAATGCTCACTATGAGGGGTGTGGTCAGTGTTGGGAGGGGTGTGTGGAATGCTCACTATGAGGGGGTGTGGTCAGTGTTGGGAGGGGTGTGTGGAATGCTCACTATGAGGGGGTGTGGTCAGTGTTGGGAGGGGTGTGTGGAATGCTCACTATGAGGGGGTGTGGTCAGTGTTGGGAGGGGTGTGTGGAATGCTCACTATGAGGGGGTGTGGTCAGTGTTGGGAGGGGTGTGTGGAATGCTCACTATGAGGGGGTGTGGTCAGTGTTGGGAGGGGTGTGTGGAATGCTCACTATGAGGGGGTGTGGTCAGTGTTGGGAGGGGTGTGTGGAATGCTCACTATGAGGGGGTGTGGTCAGTGTTGGGAGGGGTGTGTGGAATGCTCACTATGAGGGGTGTGGTTAGTGTTGGGAGGGGTGTGTGGAATGCTCACTATGAGGGGGTGTAGTCAGTGTTGGGAGGGGTGTGTGGAATGCTCACTATGAGGGGGTGTGGTCAGTGTTGGGAGGGGTGTGTGGAATGCTTACTATGAGGGGTGTGGTCAGTGTTGGGAGGGGTGTGTGGAATGCTCACTATGAGGGGTGTGGTCAGTGTTGGGAGGGGTGTGTGGAATGCTCACTATGAGGGGTGTGGTTCAGTGTTGGGAGGGGTGTGTGGAATGCTCACTATGAGGGGTGTGTCTCAGTGTTGGGAGGGGTGTGTGGAATGCTCACTATGAGGGGGTGTGGTCAGTGTTGGGAGGGGTGTGTGGAATGCTCACTATGAGGGGTGTGTCTCAGTGTTGGGAGGGGGGTGTGTGTTCCAGTGTGTTGAGCTGCTGTGTTGTTTTCCAGGTGATTTTTTCCCAGGAGTCTCTGGATGGATGGTGGCTTTCTTCTTGACTTTAGCTCTCAGTATTGTAGCCATTCCTCTGCTGGTGATCCAATGGAGGAGAATGAATGGTATGTGCTCATTATTGTTATTATTATTATTATTATTATTATTATTATTATTATTATTATTATTATTATTATTGCAAGACATTTAATGCAACTATTTTTAATTGCAAAATGTGTTTACAATAATGTTGACTGTACTGTTTGTTTGTTTTTTTTAGAGATGGAGAAGAAGTATGAACCTAAGGGTAAGTAAACACCTTAATGAACAGATCCTGGGAAGCCTGATTCAATTCCCTGCAGCGATACATTAAAAGTAGAGCCGGGACGAACATAGACTTTTGCCCCAGCAGTGCTTAAACATATCAACTCTTAAACTACGTGGAACTGAGGATACATGATCTCTTTTACTAAGCTATTTTTTTTCATATGCGATTGTGTTGCCGACACAGCAGGTGTTTTAGATTTCGCAGATGGAAGTTTAAGACTATGAACTTGTTTTTACCATCGCTGCTCTTGGTGGATGTTGACTGTTCTGTGAAGTTTGTTTTTTTGTTTTCAATGTATGTATACTTCTGATACTGTGATTTATTTAACAGCTAGTGTATTTCATATTGCAATTTAATATGTACTGAAACAAATCACACTGAAAATGAAAAATAATTTCTATTTAATATTTTAGCTGTTCTGCATCTCCATAAGGAACTTGGTAAGAATTGTCTTCATTATTTAATTTATTTAGTTGATTGTGTATTTCTATGGTAGGAGGCTGTGTGGTCCAGTGGTTAAAGAAAAGGGCTTGTAACCAAGAGGTCCCCGGTTCAAATCCCACCTCAGCCACTGACTCATTGTGTGACCCTGAGCAAGTCACTTAACCTCCTTGTGCTCCGTCTTTCGGGTGAGACGTAGTTGTAAGTGACTCTGCAGCTGATGCATAGTTCACACACCCTAGTTTCTGTAAGTCGCCTTGGATAAAGGCGTCTGCTAAATAAAATAATAATAATAATAATAATATCAAGCATCTGATGGTAAATGGTGAGTCTATGAGGCAGTGATGTGTCTGAATGTGTCCGGATCATGCAGATTATAATTATTATTATTATTATTTATTTCTTAGCAGACGCCCTTATCCAGGGTGACTTACAATTGTTACAAGATATCACATTATACATTATTTCACATTCTGCTCAATGCTGCTGTTGCAGGACGGACACACTGCTGCTGTAATAGTGTGTGTGTGTGTGTGTGCTCTGAATATAGGGTTGGCAGGGAAATCCTCCGTCAGAATACATGTGAGAATGTGGCTGGAGCCTTAATTGAATAATTGATCATTAATTAGGCTCCAGCCACACGTTATAGGAAGGAGAGGGGGAGGGGGAGGGAGGTTTAGAGGGGTTTAGTAACTTGGTCAGTGAAGGTGAATGCCTAGCCTGACATTAGAGCTGCTTTGTTTAAACCTTTTGTTTTGTTAATTTGTTCCTGTCTTTTTGTTTCTGTTAATATACGTGTTTGAACTGCAGCCTTCCCTGACTCTGAGTCATTCCTGACTCTCTATCCTTTCACACTTGCATTATGTCAGTCACATTTAGCCTTATAACTATTCCATACAGAGGCTCAAATTCACTGTCTGGCCACTTGTACCTAATAGCAGATAGCCCTGATCACACCATTGACACAAAGTGATTTGGACCCCACGCGGTGCAGTCAATTATACTTCTCAGCCTCTGAAAAGTCATTCCTGGTACACTGTTTGCAATTGTGCTGCTCCTGCAGCTTTATAGTGTTGCAGGGAGGATCACATGCCACGTCACATGATCAGCCTAATTTGCATCTTTAATTCAGAGCGATCCGAAATCCAATCAGGTAGACAGGTCCTAATAAAGTGGCCATGTATAGTTCAGTCGTGTTCATCAGATAGATGGGTTTACACCTGCGAGTTTTCAGAAAGTAATCCATGTGTCTTCTTTACACAGATTCAATGCACCAGGTCCTCAAATCAGGTATGTACACTGTGTGGAAACACACAGGATGACTGCTACAAGATCATTGAATATATTTACAGAGCCGTGAGTTGATAGAAGTTAACTTTTTGCCACCTTTTACATGTTTGTTTATTACGTTTTTAAAATACTAATTGGTAACTCTACTGAAAAGGTCTGTAAAAATCTAAAAGCCAGAAGTTTTTAAAATGTGTACAGTGGTGATGGTGGCTATTAGCACCGTGACAGGGCAGAAGTAACACTTCAAAAAAAAAAACTGTGTTTAAATTGTATTTTCTATATATCACAAAAAAAGTTCACGTAGAAGGTACAGGACAAGCGATTCTAAAAGAACGTTCTCTTTGTTTCTGTGTTCTAGAATGGAAGTGGATCCGCGGCTCAGCAGGTGGGTCTCTCTTCAACGGGTTCCTTTCACACTAGAGGGTAAAAGAACAGGATCCAGTTGAAATGTTCACGTAGTCTTTACCTTGAAATTGTCTTCAGACTGTCTGGGAATCAGAATATTCTACTATAATAAAACAGGGGCAACTAATGCACCAGTTAGCATCAGGAACACGAGGTGAAGAATGAATCAGCCCCACTGCAGGAGTGAGCGACAGGGAGACGGTGGGGTGTGGAAACAGGCAATGCAGGGAGCTGGACTCTCACCAGCCAGTGTCTGGAAATGAGGCTTTGAGCAGCGTGTGAAAATCAAGCCGCACACAATGTAAAGCTGTTTCAACATTCAAACGCAGGGCTAGTGGAAGTGCTGATATTTCTCAGGGATCATGATTATTGTCTCCTCTCTTCTCCACAGCTGATGTGACTCTGGACCCTGATACAGCACACCCCAGTCTCATCCTGTCTGAGGACAGGAAACAAGTGAGATATGGAGGCACACGACAGACTCTCCCTGACAATCCAAAGAGATTTGATTATGTTGTCATTGTCCTGGGCAGGCAGGGCTTCACTTCAGGGAGACATTACTGGCAGGTGGAGGTGGGGGAGAAGACTGGGTGGACTTTAGGAGTGGCCAGAGAGTCCATCAACAGGAAGGGGGGTATTACAATGACTCCTAAGAATGGTTACTGGACTGTGTGGCTGAGGGATGGAGAGTACAAGGCTCTTGCTGGTCCCTCTATCACCCTCCCCCTCAGCGTGAAGCCCCGGAAGGTGGGGGTGTATCTGGATTATGAGGAAGGGCAGGTCTCCTTTTACAATGTGGAGACCAGATCTCACATCTACACTTTCACTGACACCTTCACTGAGAAGCTCTATCCATACTTCAACCCTTATCTTAATACAGATGGTAAAAACGCAGCCCCACTGATCATCCTCCCTGTCAGTGATAGAGATTGAATAAAGTGGTGTATCTGTATGACAGCCTACACCAGCACTGATTATCCTGCTCATTGCATTATTACTTGCCCATCTATTTCTTTGTCTACCTGTAATTGTTTTACTGATTGGCTTGACAAAACTATGGGAGCGCCCGTCACATTTAACACACCCCTGTGACTGCAGCACATGGGCTGTCCCTCACATGCCTGATTCATTTAACACACCCCTGTGACTGGAGCACATGGGCTGACCTTCACATGGCTGTCACATTTAACACACCCCTGTGACTTGTCACTGTGCTCAGCCTCATTACTGTGCTCAGCCTCATTACTGTGCTCAGCCTCATCACTGTGCTCAGCCTCATTACTGTGCTCAGCCTCATTACTGTGCTCAGCCTCATCACTGTGCTCAGCCTCATTACTATGCTCAGTCTCATTACTGTGCTCAGCCTCATCACTATGCGCAGCCTCATTACTGTGCTAAGCCTCATCACTGTGCTCAGCATCATCACTGTGCGCAGCCTCATTACTGTGCTCAGCCTCATTACTGTGCTCAGCCTCATTACTGTGCTCAGCCTCATCACTGTGCTAAGCCTCATCGCTGCCCCCTTGCTGCAATGCACATATTTCAGTTGTGGTGTTGTTGTTGTTTTACATTCATCTTTTTTGTTTGATTTTTACCTAATAGTTCATGCGATGCAGGTCAGGTCACATGTCCTAGATTTCCTAGATGCAATGTAACATATAGTTCTGTATGGTTTAGTCTGTGAATAATATCAAGTTTTACAATCGATAGGAGGAGACCTGCACTGCACTGTAAATACTGCTAACAGAATGAAGAGATGCATTGATTCATTTATGCTAACATGACACTGGATTGCAGTCACAATCACATGTAGATTTAGATGCTTATTTTTAGATGCTTGAGTTTTTTTTGAAATGTATATTAAAGGGTTGCTGCACACCAGCTGAGAATGACACCAGTGAGCAATAACAACAATAGAGAATGCTAGAGATCAAACTATGATATTAAACAGGTACGGAATTAACCATGTGGATGATGAGTGCCAGGATCCCTTTACAATATGTATCAATGTTGCTTATTTAGATGTTCATACAAGTAGGGTTCAGATCTTTTAACTTTCTATACCAGAGCCCTTGCTTTTAGAAATGTGGACTTGGTCAGATTAAGCTGTTTTGGGTTCACGCGGCTGAACCACATTAAGCTCCAGGTTTTTGTAATCTCTGCTCCATTAATAAATATTTTAATTTCTAATGAAACACTGTTTCTCGTGCCTCTTTGTGCGCGTGTCCGTGTGTTTTGAAAATCATTGCACCAAAAAATAAAAATAAAACAGTGGGTGATTGTTTAAATAGTTTGTCTAATAAAGTGCAGTGTTTATTTTGTGTCAGCAGATGGCAGCACACTCCTAAGTAAACTGATCTCATCACTTTGCGCAGGGCTCAATGTGAAGCACATCTATAAGAGCATAAGAAAGTTCACAAAGGAGAGGAGTCCATTCAGCCCATCTGCAGTTGTCTGGTTCTGGAGCAGCTGCAGAACTTTGTCAAGTCGGGTCTTAAAGGATCCCAATGATTCTGCCTCAACAAAGTCCAAAGTCTCTGCTTGATTTCCAACTGTGTGTCCTCTGGTCCAGGACTTTTAGTTCTTGAGCTCCCTGCTTTGGAACTCACTATGTTCAGAATGTACCCTTCAAACACCTCTCTTTGATCTTGTCATTCACTGGCGAGCAGCGTGGAGCTCTTTTGGCGTGGATCTCTCTCATAGTTCATCTTCAGCGTGTCCTTTCAAAACCCCCTAAAAACAGAGAGAGAGAGAGAGAGAGAGAGAGAGAGAGAGAGAGAGAGAGAGAGAGAGAGAGAGAGAGAGAGAGAGAGAGAGAGAGAGAGAGAGAGAGAGAGAGAGAGAGAGAGAGAGAGAGAGAGAGAGAGAGAGAGAGAGAGAGAGAGAGAGAGAGAGAGAGAGAGAGAGAGAGAGAGAGAGAGAGCTTAGCACAGAGGAAGTTACCTTTAAGCTTTCACAGGTTTAAATACGCAGCTGGAACACTGGTCTCTGTAACACGCAGCAGGAAACGCCCACTTCAGAATATGCAAAGCGAAAGTATCTTGCTGTTTGTGATCAGCGCAGCGTAGCTTTTCAGCTTTCGTTTTAAACATGCCCACCAAACCTTTGATTTGAGGTGATATACCATATTGGACATGGATCCTGGAAGTATTGGATCTTATTGCGGGGTGAAAAAATACATAATTGAATTGCATTAATAGACGTTTGAATTGGAGGAGACAAGAACACAGGCGAAAGCGAAAGTAAGTCGGTCCTGTATCTGTTAAAGTGAAGACAGCCATTGCTTTACGTGTTCGGCCTAATGAATATCCGTATGGATTTCAGATGGGCTTCAAATTCATGTTAATGGTGCGGAGACAATTTACAAGCAGCCGCCTTTTTGTTGTTTTCTATGACCTCGTACTCAGTATGCAGTAAGAAGCCACAAAAAGACTATTGAAAGAGAACGGGGTTGGCGTTAAGATGAGAGATAGGAACTGGGTAGTTTTATTAACGATGTGTTTTGTTACGCTACAGTCAGCGGCAAACCCGCCGTATGGAGTTTTAAAAAGCGCAGTTAATGTTTCGTTTATATTATAACTTCCCATGAAACTAATATGACCAAACTAGTATCCAAACCGACAGTCAGGATTCTTAGTGTGGTTGAGGACAAGTTTCAGCTTTTATGGTATGGGTAAAAGCGCACACAGTGTCCTACAACCATAGCTTCCGTTTGAGTGTTTCAGAGCGGTTTTCATCAGGGAGACGAAAATGCAGACTTTGAACCTGCGCCCGATAAAAAGCACACCTGTGATCTATATACTGGTAATTGAACTAACAGCACAGATAAGACTTAACTCGAATTCAACAGCAGATTTTATGCACAGCAGCAAGGCAATCGTTTTAAATGATTTTATTTATTGTAGAAATACGATGTTTAATCCACTACAGGCACATTTCTTCAACTTTATACTTTTTCCTTGATGTTTTAAACATGAAACGTGTCGATTTGTGAAAAAAAAAAAAAAAAACATTGAACACGTAGAATAATAATTTTCGAAAATGTAGGGTTAAATAATGAAACATGACATTTCAGAATAGGACGAACCCTCATTCGTGAGAAGTGCTTTAATACTGCTGCATTTAAATTTACATTTAGTCAACAGAATGCCTGGGGGAAAAAATTGTTCAAACTTGGATGCTGTACACGCTGTGAACAATATTTTTTTGCAGGCAATGTTGCTGACAATTACTGTTATTGATTTGCTTCGAAAACTACTATCTCCACTGCCTTACTGTATTGCAGAAATGTACAGTATAACGTGTTGTCATGACATTGACCTAACACGCTGTACTCTTTGATTTTCCTCAGTAAATTCCACTGCAGGTGGTGTCCAGTCAAAAGGACAAGGTTGCTATGTTACCACCAGGTAAGCGCACAGCATGCTGGGTACTTTAAACAAACCGGACAGAAGCCAAGCCGAGCAGGCGTCAATTTGTTAACACGTTTGTTTTTTAAAATATTATTTCAGTGTTTACCGCATATCAATGTATATAACAGACGTGCTTCAAACATGGGCTACTTGTATTAATGAGGCTCTCCGGTACCGAAACCTCTTGACCGCGCGTATGCCTTAGGGATGCAGCAGCTAGTAGATTTTATTTCCTGACTAGTTGGTGCCAACAGTCAACTTGATCCCTTCTCAGAAAACTGCTATGAAATTGCAAATCAGTAGAAATGTACAGAATAAATTAAATAAATATCATTTCACTTAGTGAAATACGCGAGGTCCTGAACTTTTTTTTCAATGGCTAAAAGCAGGCAGGAGGAACAGAGAAATAATGTGGGTGATAAAGCATACAGCGTGAAAAGCTGTAACATTGCATTTATTTATTACAGAAATGAAGAACCATTTCCTGAAAAGTAGTGGGACGATTTTAATCCTGTTTCTTAAAGTGTGCCTGACATTAGCAGGTAAGAAATCCGTCCTGGGCTGCTGTAAAGAGCCTTTGATCAGTCCGAAAATGTCTAACAAAATTATATTATATTATATTGTATTATATTGTATTGTATTGTATTATATTATATTATATTATATTATATTACAAAAATGTGTATTGTATATAATACCCTTGTTTACAGCATGATGTGAAATTAGATTTCCTAATCAGGGGACGTTTCTTTCATTATTTTTCTACAATATTTAATTATTTTTTATTTCAGAAAAGCCAGTAGTTGTTGCATCGAAACACCCAGTCATCGTCTTTCCTGGTGAAAGTGTAACTTTACCCTGCCATTTGTTTCCACAAGCAAGCGCTGTGGATCTGGAAGTACGGTGGTACCGACACAGATACAATAAAATAGTACATTTATATATGTTTGGAAGGGATGTCATGAATACACAACTTAAAGACTACCAGGGCCGAACAGGGCTCTTTAAAGAGGAGCTGGCCATTGGCAATCTCTCTTTACAAATAAAAAACACTGTGCTTTCTGATAATGGAGTGTACACCTGCTTTGCTGGAGATGAACAGTGGGACGAACAAGCTGAAATCGAACTTATTGTTGCAGGTGAGTAAAGTTTCAGTTTTGTATAAACCATATTGTAGCCCTTGTGTATTATGGGGACACGTCTCCATCTATGGACTCTACACAAGGAGGGCAGACCTGGCTGGAGTGTCTTCTGTGTGTGTCTCACTGTCTCTATTCCCTGACAGTCTATCTGTGTGTGTCTCACTGTCTCTATTCCCTGACAGTTCTGAGGACCCAGCCCTCAATCTCTATGGACTCTACACAAGGAGAGCAGACCCGGCTGGTGTGCAGATCAGAGGGCTGGTACCCTGAACCCGAAGTGATCTGGAGAGACAGGGATGGAAACGATGCAACGTCACTGTCCAACACAACAGTGCAGAGGGACGGTCAGGGGCTCCACAGTGTCAGCAGCTACATTAAAATCAAACAGCAGTCCAACGTGTTCTCCTGTCTGGTTAGAAGTAAAATACCACAACCAGACTGGGAATCCAAACTCCACATATCCAGTGAGTATCTTTTTTGTTTGACTGACATCTGCTGTGTCTACAGTGACCTTTAGCACCCAGAATGGAGAGTTCTTTTCCCAGATTTGTGATGTCATCATACCATCATGCTGGGGGGTTATGGGCAGTCCTCCGTTTTGACTCTCTGAGGTATTGGGAGGGGTTTGTGGAATGGAATCACTATGAAGGGGTGTGGTCAGTGTTGGGAGGGGTGTGTGGAATGCTCACTATGAGGGGGTGTGGTTCAGTGTTGGGAGGGGTGTGTGTGTTCCAGTGTGTTGAGCTGCTGTGTTGTTTTCCAGGTGATTTTTTCCCAGGAGTCTCTGGATGGATGGTGGCTTTCTTCTTGACTTTAGCTCTCAGTATTGTAGCCATTCCTCTGCTGGTGATCCAATGGAGGAGAATGAATGGTATGTGCTCATTATTGTTATTATTGCAAGACATTTAATATAACTATTTTTAATTGCAAAATGTGTATACAATAATGTTGACTGTACTGTTTGTTTGTTTTTTTTAGAGATGGAGAAGAAGTATGAACCTAAGGGTAAGTAAACACCTTAATGAACAGATCCTGGGAAGCCTGATTTAATTCCCTGCAGCGGTACCTTAAAAGTAGAGCCAGGACGAGCATTGACTTTTGCCCCAGCAGTGCTTAAACACATCAACTCTTAAACTAGGTTGAACTGAGGATACATGATCTCTTTTACTAAGCTATTTTTTTTCATATGCAATTGTGTTGCAGACACAGCAGGTGTTTTAGATTTCGCAGATGGAAGTTTAAGACTATGAACTTGTTTTTACCATCGCTGCTCTTGGTGGATGTTGACTGTTCTGTGAAGTTTGTTTTTTTGTTTTCAATGTATGTATACTTCTGATACTGTGATTTATTTAACAGCTAGTGTATTTCATATTGCAATTTAATATGTACTGAAACAAATCACACTGAAAATGAAAAATAATTTCCATTTAATATTTTAGCTGTTCTGCATCTCCATAAGGAACTTGGTAAGAATTGTCTTCATTATTTAATTTATTTAGTTGATTGTGTATTTTTATGGTAGGAGGCTGTGTGGTCCAGTGTTTAAAGAAAAGGGCTTGTAACCAGGAGGTCCCCGGTTCAAATCCCACCTCAGCCACTGACTCATTGTGTGACCCTGAGCAAGTCACTTAACCTCCTTGTGCTCCGTCTTTCGGGTGAGACGTAATTGTAAGTGACTCTGCAGCTGATGCATAGTTCACACACCCTAGTTTCTGTAAGTCGCCTTGGATAAAGGCGTCTGCTAAATAAAATAATAATAATAATAATATCAAGCATCTGATGGTAAATGGTGAGTCTATGAGGCAGTGATGTGTCTGAATGTGTCCGGATCATGCAGATTATTTCTCTGCTCAATGCTGCTGTTGCAGGACGGACACACTGCTGCTGTAATAGTGTGTGTGTGTGTGTGTGTGTGTGTGTGTGTGTGTGTGTGTGTGCTCTGAATATAGGGTTGGCAGGGAAATCCTCCCTGTCAGAATACATGTGAGAATGTGGCTGGAGCCTTAATTGAATAATTAATGATCATTAATTAGGCTCCAGCCACACGGTATAGGGGAGAGAGAGAGAGAGAGGGAGGGAGGTTTAGAGGGGTTTAGTAACTTGGTCAGTGAAGGTGAATGCCTAGCCTGACATTAGAGCTGCTTTGTTTAAACCTTTTGTTTTGTTAATTTGTTCCTGTCTTTTTGTTTGTGTTAATATATGTGTTTGAACTGCAGCTTTCCCTGACCCTGAGTCTCATTCCTGACGCTATCCTTTTACACTTGCATTATGTCAGTCACATTTAGCCTTATAACTATTCCATACAGAGGCTCAAATTCACTGTCTGGCCACAGTCACCATGACATGTAGATTTAGATGATTATTTTTAGACGCTTGAGTTTTTTTTCAAAATGTATATTAAAGGGTTGCTTCACACCATCTGAGAATGACATCAGTGAGCAATAACAACAATAGAGAATGCTAGAGATCAAACTATGATATTAAACAGGTACGGAATTAACCATGTGGATGATGAGTGCCAGGATCCCTTTACAATATGTATCAATGTTGCTTATTTAGACGTTCATGCAAGTAGGGTTCAGATCTTTTAACTTTCTATACCAGAGCCCTTGCTTTTAGAAATGTGGACTTGGTCAGATCGTGCTGTTTTGGCTTCACGCGGCTGAATCAGATTAACTCCAGGTTTTTGTAATCTCTGCTCCATTAATAAATATTTTAATTTCTAATGAAACACTGTTTCTCGTGTCTCTTTATGTGTGTGTCCGTGTATTTTCCATGCATAATCTGTTCTTTTGTTTCCCTGAGGAATCCTGGACAGATTCCATCTCCCTTAGTGCTTCATTCTCTTCTATAACAAACTCTGGTAATGATGTTTGTGTGCATTCTGTTAACCTTGGTATATTACATAAATCCTCCTTTGTAAATACTTGAACAAAGTATTGATTACGTTGATTAATCAATTGATTAATTTGGTTGTCTTTAGTCATTAAATTACCACTGCTGTTAAACTACTGACTTCCTCTGTCAGTTTCCTTTTAGCATTAACATATTGAAAACACCCTTTAAGATGAAGTTCACTATCTGCCACTACTTGTCTCTTTAGTTCCCTTTTCGCTCTCCTGACCTGCTTTTTAAGGTCACAACAAGCCTCTGTATTCTATTTGCAAGGCTGCTCCCTTTGATTTAATAGAAAGATATTTTATTTTGAATACCCAGCTTAATAGATCGATTTACCCAATGAAACCTGCTGAATAATGTGAACGAAAAGTTGATATTAATCAGCAGGTTTCATTGGGTAATGTTGTTGAAGCCGACGCCCTGGGATCCTTCAAGAAGCTGCTTGATGAGATTCTGGGATCAATAAGCTACTAACAACCAAACGAGCAAGATGGGCTGAATGGGGCCTCCTCTCGTTTGTAAACTTTCTTATGTTCTCATGTTCTTAAAAACGGACGCAAATACAATCGACAATGTGACATTTCAAAATCTAGCATGAAATATTGCTGTACTACTATCATGGCTTCTGGTTTAAACTTTTATGCGATATCATTTTGTAGTTTCTTTGATTACAGGATGTTGATGTAAATTAGTTCTTGCAGTTTATTTTTTTTATTTTTTTAAATTATGTCTCAATTCTACAATTCTAGCTGATGCGACACTTTTGACCACAGATGTAGTTCATGTGTCAGCTTTAAACCACTTCCTGAGGTGGTGTTAAAATCTTTCAAACTAGCCTGTGCTGATCATTCACTCTGTGTGAAAGTGAAAGCCAGGATCCTCTTAAGAACAGATTCAGCTCTTCCTCTAATCATTAGAGCACTAGCTATGGTGATGAAAAACATCTACGATGTGGTGGAGACACCAGACCAGGATATCTACGCTAACATCCCACCAGTGGAGAAACAGCCTGGAAAACACACAGGTAATTAACCATTCTGGATCTTCTGATATGTACAAATATAAAAGCTGTTACATTATTGTCATAGCTATTTATATCTCTGCCTCCAGTTCTGCTCTGTGATGTTTTTTAAGTTAATTTATTATATTGATACAGGGAAGATAAAAGCTTTACACAAGTTAAAGATTCAGTCACAGACAGTTCTACAAACAGCGGTGGCTAGTGTTGGGACGATGATCATTCAATCTATAATATCATGCTGAAAGTTTTTCACAATACATACATACTGAATTTCTATATTATTGCATTTATCAGTTAGCATGACGATCGCCATATTATGTATTAACACACACAGTCAAAGAAGGACAGCAGCGAATGCGGGATTGTTCCGTAGAAACATGAATCTGAAGTGAGATTCTGTGAAACTAGCCCGCCGACAAATACAACAACACAGCAATCAAAGTGGCAAAATCTTCATTTATTTTAGTTTTGCTTGCACCAGTAAAGGAATAGCAAATTGCATTGGTTGTGTCAAGTGTGGTCAACTGCAGACCGGAGAAACAAAACGGTGCTTAGCTGATCGCTTCATGGAACATCTGCGATAAGAATGAACATCTACATCTCCTGAGGACTTCGGAATGGAATGTTAATTCCAAGAGGCTCCAAAGTTTGAAAATGAATTTGCGTTCATTTCGCTTCCTGGCTTGCTGCATTTGTCCCATATGAGTGACCGATATTGGGTGCGGGTCCTAATAGCGTGTCAGGGTACTGTACAGCTCTGGCCAAAAGTTATGCATCACCCTATATAATTAAATTAATTTTTGCATCATAAAGTCGAATGAAACCTGGTGAATAACGTTACGTTAACATATTGAATTACATATCGCTTTGTAGTTTCCACATATTGGGACATTTTGAAATCTAACATGAAATACTCCTGTAGTACTATTATGGGATCCTGCAGACTTTTTGCGATATCATGTTGTAGTTTCTTTGATTAAATGATGATAAATACAAAAATCTAAATTATGTTCATATACCTTTTTTTAAAATGATGTCGCAATCATAAAATTCTAGGTGATGCAAAACTTTTGGCTAGAGTTGTGCTCTATATTGTGTGGCATCAATTAGATATGCATTTGCATGTTAAATTAATATTTAAAAAATGTGCGATAGCTGGTTTCTTGCTAAATGTTAACCAAATGTCGATTGAAAATGTAATTGCATATCCCGTCCATTTATATTACGTTTAGTTACCCTTGAAAATATTTAATAATTTCCCATTGTTTGCATGTTTTTAGTTGAAAATACAGTTAATCTGACTTTAATGGTAATGGAAAGTATCAAGGAATAATTGAACATAAATTTAATATCCATTGCATATCAATTAAAACATAATGTAACATTAATTGAATATGCAATTGCATATCTATTAAATATTAATATTAATAACACGTTACCGAAATATTTGCTGACAACTTGCAGAAAATTTGCAGAACAAATGTTCAAATATAGCGTTTATTTCTACATTAAGTTCCTCTTATTTCTGAGACCAAATGTTTCATTATAACGTTGTTTCTGCTGTGGTTAATGTGGCGTGCAACAGGGCGAGGAGCTCTGTACATGTATTTGTTTATTTATTTTTAGAACGGGAGCTGCCCCTGTGCAATTTAATGTTTTGTATTTCTTTGTATTATGATTTACTTATTATTGTAGGTGTAAATACGACGGTGAAAGCTGTGTTATTGTTTATTTCTATTTATTTAAAACGTGTTCTGGCAGAGGCGAGATTAGTGTTCGTCCTCTGCCAGGAATAATTAAAAACCGTGTGTAGATTGTGGCCGAGGGGTTATGAGATAATTGATAGTTAAACCCTCGGTAAGTAAAAGCCTGCAGCTCTCTGCTCTCTGCACTCAGGGTGTGGGTGTGGGTGTTCGTGTTCGTGTTCAGAGGAGGCACGAGAGCGAGCGAGCAATTTAAAAGTGAAACTAAAACCTAGTGCAATGAAGGCTGCTGCCCAGCCGGACCTCAGGGTTGAGTTTTTGTGTTAGAATTTTTTTTTTTTTTTAATTTTTTTGGTTTGCTCTGGGAGCAGTGTTTTTTGTTAAGCATTTTATTTTTGTATTATTTAAATAAACGGGGCGCAGCTGCTTTTTGCAACTGCAGTATTTTGGGGTTTATTTTCCTTCCTGCTTCTGGCCTGACGTCACCATCGTCATCCTCTCACACATGGCATCCTGCGTGGGATCGCAGCGCCTCCGGGACTCAGGTCAGAGTACGGTACTGCAGTTTCTTCGTTTTTTTTCCCCAGTAAACACGACTGTGAAGAAAGCCAGTTCCTTCAACTGGGCTGCTGTGGTTATTGCTGTGCTGTGGATCCTCTCAGTGTCCGTCACCCTGGGTGTGATCTGTGAGTATTGACCCTTATGAGAAAGAGGAGACTTTGCAGTGACTGGAAATATGAGTCAAAACTTATGAAAGAAAGTAACGAATGCTTTCTTGTAATTTAGTCCCACAGCCACAATGTACTGGGCTTGTTATTCAGCTTCCTCATCTTTCAGGGGTAACTGTTTTTGGTAGAGTAGCGGTGACAGGATAGCGACAAGGCCCAGGATGTTTGATAAAGAAGCTGTTTGGTTTTAATCTTGTTTCTCAGTTCACAGGAATGCAGAGTATGCCAGCCTCTTTCAAGAGTATTCCGACCTGCAGAATCAACTGAAGAACTATACGAACATGACAGGTAAACTGGACTGCTGGTAAAGATCCCACCGCTAACACCACATGTGACAGGCTAGCGTCACGGCCCAGGATGTTACCAGCAGCAATTAGAGACTCAGAGACAGGAGCTGCAGTTTAGCGATGTTGAGCACAATTATTAAACAAACAAAAACTAACAAAACACAGGAACAAATAAACAGGCACAAGGGCCAAAAACAAAAGTTTTAAACAAAATACACAAATATAAAAACCGCTGTCAAGCTGGGTATTCGCCTTCACTGAACACAAACTCCCTCTACCGAACAAAGCATTTCTCCTTCCGCGGATATATGTGGCCACTCCCCAATTAGCATCAATTACCTAACTGGGGAATGGCCACACCTGTGATTGCTGGCAGGGATCGATTTTACCCCATCCCTGCCAACCTTACATTCCCACACAGACGTTACTTACAGGGGTAGGGCTGCTCCCCTTCAACAGTAGCCTACTAAAAGGTTTCCCAGCCCCAGTCCTAGGGACCCCCTGTGTCTGCTGGTTTTAATTCCAACTGAGCTCTCAAGGACTTAACTAGACCATTAATTGAACTGATAATTTGCTGAATTAGACATTTTTACTTGTTAAAAAACTGAAAAAAATTGAAATACTGTACTATTATGGCTTCCGGTATAGACTTTTTTGCAACATTATTAGTAGCTTCTTTGCTTACATGATGTTAAATAAAAGAGCTTAATTATGTTCATAGTGTTTTTATTGTTTTATTAAAGTCTCAATCATTAAAGTCTAGGTGATGATAAACTTTTGACCAGAGCTGTATGATAAAGAAGCTGTCTGGTTTTAATCTTGTTTCTCAGTTCACAGGAATGCAGAGTATGTCAGCCTCTTTCAAGAGTTTTCTGACCTGCAGAATCAACTGAAGAACTATACGGACATGACAGGTAAACTGGACTGCTGGTAAATATTCATATCTTACATGTATTAGTGTTGCTGGACTAACATCCCTGTGTGAGAAGCTGCTCATATGGACATCTTTCTGCTTCTGCTGTCGTCACAAAATGAATCACTTGCATCTCAAAAGGTAAATAATGCCGGTTAAATCTACAGCAGTGGCCAAACGTTTACATGCAGTACTGCATTAAGCAGAGCTGTATGGAACTGTATTCACTGACACAGTATATTATTATTATTATTTATTTCTTAGCAGACACCCTTACCCAGGGCGACTTACAATTGTTACAAGATATCACATTATACATTATTTATTTTCTTTACCTACATTTTTTATTTTATTTTTATACAGATATGACATTATTTTTGCATACAATTGCCCATTTATACAGTTGGGTTTTTACTGGAGCAATCTAGGGAAAGTACCTTGCTCAAGGGTACAGCAGCAGTGTCCCCCACCTAGGATTGAACCCACGACCCTCCGGTCAAGAGTCTAATACCACTACTCCACACTGCTGCCCGAGCAGAGCTGTATGGAAATGTATTCAGAAACACAGTATATTGTACAGATTTCTCATTAAGCAGAACTGGGTCCAAATGTCTCAATTCTTAAATTCTAGGTCATGACAAAAGTTTTGGCCAGAGGTGTATGATAAAGAAGCTGTCTGGATTTAATCGTGTTTCTTAGTTCACAGGAATGCAGAGTATGCCAGCCTCTTTCAAAAGTATTCTGACCTGCAGAATCACCTGAAGAAGGATACGAACATGACAGAAAATTACTCAGCTGGTAAATATTCATATCCTGCATGTATTAGTGTTGCTGAACTAACATCCCTGTCTGAGAAGCTGCTCATATGGACATCTTTCTGCTTCTGCTGCCGTCACAAAATGAAGCACTTGCATCTCAAAAGCTAAATAATGCAGGTTAAATCTACAGCTGTGACCAAACGTTTACATGCAGTAATCCATTCAATAGAGCTGCATGGAAAAGTATTCATTAACACAGTGTATTGTATAGATTTCTCACTGAACAGAGCTGTCTAGAAATGTATTTATTAACACAGTGTATAGTATAGATCTCATTGAGCAGAGCTGTATTGAAATCCTGTTCTTCCTCTGTTCTAGTGTGGAAGTGGATCCTCGATGCTGCAGGTACTGTTTCTTTTTTTTTTTTTTTTACTAAACCAAATAACTAGAATGGCAAAAATGCTCTCTCTTATTATTCCCCTGAAACTCAGACTGTCTCTCTGCATCAGAATATTCTACTATAATAAAGCAGTGGACTCTCACCAGCCAGCATCTGGAAATGAGGCTTTGAGCAGCGTGTGAAAATCAAGCAGCACACAATGTAAAGCTGTTTTAACATTCAATCGCAGGGCTAGTGGAAGTGCTGATATTACTCAGGGATCATGATTATTGTCTCCTCTCTTCTTCACAGTGGATGTGACTCTGGACCCTGATACAGCGAGCCGCTGGCTCATCCTGTCTGAGGAAGGGAAACAAGTGAGACATGGAGGCACACAACAGGCTCTCCCTGACAATCCAAAGAGATTTGATCAGTACGCTGATGTCCTGGGTAGGCAGGGCTTCACTTCAGGGAGACACTACTGGCAGGTGGAGGTGGGGGAGAAGACTGCGTGGGAGTTAGGAGTGGCCAGAGACTCCATCAACAGGAAGGGGGAGATTACAGCAAGCCCTAAAGATGGACTCTGGATTATGTGGCTGAGGGATGGAGAGTACAAGGCTCATGCTGATCCCTCTATCACCCTTTCCCTGAGTGTGAAGCCCCGGAAGGTGGGGGTGTATCTGGATTATGAGGAAGGGCAGCTCTCCTTTTACAATGTGGAGACCAGATCTCACATCTACACTTTCACTGACACCTTCACTGAGAAGCTCTATCCATTCTTCAACCCTGGTAATAATAAAGATGGTAAAAACGCAGCCCCACTGATCATCCTCCCTGTCAGTGATAGAGATTGAATAAAGTGGTGTATCTGTATGACAGCCTACACCAGCACTGATTATCCTGTTCATTGCATTATTACTTGCCCATCTATTTCTTTGTCTACCTGTAATTGTTTTACCGATTTGACTTGACAAAACTATGGGAACAACCGTCACATTTAACACACCCCTGTGACTGGAGCACATGGGCTGTCCCTCACATGCCTGATTCATTTAACACACCCCTGTGACTGGAGCACATGGGCTGTCCCTCACATGCCTGATTCATTTGTGTGGCACCAGCCGTCTCATCACTGTGCTCAGCCTCATCACAGTGCTCAGCATCATCACTGTGCCCAGCCTCATCACTGCCCCCCTTGCATTGCAATGAACATATTTCAGTTGTGGTGTTGTTGTTGTTTTACATTCATCTTTTTTGTTTGATTTTTACCTGATAGTTCATGCGATGCAGGTCAGGTCACATGTCCTAGATTTCCTAGATGCAATGTAACATGTAGTTCTGTGTGGTTTAGTTTGTGAATAATATCAAGTTTTACAATAGATAGGAGGAGACCTGCACTGCACTGTAAATACTGCTAACAGAATGAAGAGATGCATTGATTCATTTATGCTAACATGACACTGGATTGCAGTCACAACGACATGTAGATTTAGATGCTTATTTTTAGATGGTTGAGTTTTTTTTTTAAATGTATATTAAAGGGTTGCTTCACACCATCTGAGAATAACATCAGTGAGCAAAAACTACAATAGCGAATGCTAGAGATCAAACTATGATATTAAACAGGTACGGAATTAACCATGTGGATGATGAGTGCCAGGATCCCTTTACAATATGTATCAATGTTGCTTATTTAGACGTTCATGCAAGTAGGGTTCAGATCTTTTAACTTTCTATACCAGAGCCCTTGCTTTTAGAAATGCGGACTTGGACAGATTAAGCTGTTTTGGGTTAATGCAGCTGAACCAGATTAAGCTCCAGGTTTTTGTAATCTCTGCTTCATTAATAAATATTTTAATTTCTAATGAAACACTGTTTCTCGTGCCTCTTTGTGCGCGTGTCTGTGTCTTTTGAAAATCATTGCATCAAAAAATAAAAATAAAACAGTGAGTGATTATTTAAATAGTTTTCTAATAAAGTGCAGTGTTTATTTTGTGTCAGCAGATGGCAGCACACGCCTAGTCATCTGATCTCATCACTTTGCGCAGGGCTCAATGTGAAGCACATCTATAAGAGCATAAGAAAATTCACCTGGTTTCTGTACTGCGCTTAAGTTATTGGTTAAGGTTAACTATGTTAACGTGACATTATTCAAGCAGGTTTCATTCGACTTTATAAAGCAACATTAGTTCATTCTATAAGGGTGGTGCACAACTTTTGGTCTCGCTGTACAGAATGTACATTTTCAAGTAAAAGATAGTTGTTTCACATTTGTAAGCAATGATCAGGTATACAATGAAATGTACCTGTAATGCACTGTATATGTTACTGATAATCACATTCCTGTATTTAGGCACACAGGGGTTATGCAATTAACAAGAATCTACTGTAATATGAGTTGACAGGGTGTGCTTTGTATGTCTGATTTAAAGTTGGATTTCTGTGCTGCTTGCGTGAATTGTCTCTTAATAAATTCAGTAGATGTTTAACATTTTACCAGTCTAATTGTGTGAGTTTACACTAAGAAAAACAGGAACTCGCACCCTCATACTAAATATAACATGATGTTCTCACTCTGTTCAGCACAGTTTCTAGTGGTATTACATGCCAGTCTACTGGGTGCAGCTCCCAGGGTAAGTGTACAGCTATGGCCAAAGGTTTTGCATCTTCAACCTATAGAATTAACTGACTGTGCTTCATAAAGTCGAATGAAAGCTGCTGAATAATGTGACGTTAACATACTGAATTACACACCGCCGCTTTCTCGCTTTCCATGGCAATAATTGAAAACCTTTGACCTTTCAAAATCTAAATACTGTGCTGCTATGATGGCTTCCGGTTTAGACTTTTACGCGATGTCACTGTTAGTTTCTTTGATTACATGATGTTGATTTAAATTAGTTCATACAGTTTATTTTATTTTTTTATGTCTCAATCCTACAATCAAAAAACTTTTTGGCCACAGCTGTAGTTCATAATGATCACCTTTTCCATTTTACTGGTGGGTCTCATTTTAAATTCACAGCTGGACAGGCTCGCTAATTCTGCAGAAGAAATACTGACCACAAATACATGTCAGGACCACAATAGCACTTCAATGCACGCTGACCTCATCTCACACCAGTGGAGGAAGGGCAGTGTTGGCTGCAGTATATGTGTCAGGTTTAAAGCACTTCCTCGAGCTGGTGTTGAAACATCTAAAAAAGAAGCCAGCCCTGATCAGTCACAGTGTGTTAAAGTGAAAGCCAGAATCCTCTTAAGAACCGACACAGCTCTTCCTCTCTTCATTAGAGCACTAGCTATGGAGATGGAAAACATTTACACTGGGCTGCAGAAACCAGACAAGGATATCTACTCAGTCCTCACAGCCATGGAGAAACAGCTTGGAAAACCCACAGGTAATTAACCAACCTGGATTTTCTCATATGTACAAATATAAAGTTGTTACATTATTGTCATAGCTATTTATATCTCTGCCTCCAGTTCTGCTCTGTGATATTTTTGAAGTTAATTTATTATATTGATACAGGGAAGATAAAAGCTTTACACAAGTTAACGATTCAGTCACAGACAGTTCTACAAACAGCGGTGGCTAGTGTTGGGACGATGATCATTCAATCTATAATATCATGCTGAAAGTTTTTCACAATACATACATACTGAATTTCTATATTATTGCATTTATCAGTTAGCATGACGATCGCCATATTATGTATTAACACACACAGTCAAAGAAGGACAGCAGCGAATGCGGGTTTGTTCTGTAGAAACATGAATCTGAAGTGAGATTCTGTGAAACTAGCCCGCCGACAAATGCAACAACACAGCAATCAAAGTGGCAAAATCTTCATTTAATTTAGTTTTGCTTGCGCCAGTAAAGGAATAGCAAATTGCATTGGTTGTGTCAAGTGTGGTCAACTGCAGACCGGAGAAACAAAACGGTGCTTAGCTGATCGCTTCATGGAACATCTGCGATAAGAATGAACATCTACATCTCCTGAGGACTTCGGAATAGAATGTTAATTCCAAGAGGCTCCAAAGTTTGAAAATGAATTTGCTTCCTGGCTTGCTGCATTTGTCCCATATGAGTGACCGATATTGGGTGCAGGTCCTAATAGCGTGTCAGGGTACTGCACAGCTAAGGTCAAAAGTTATGCATCACCCTATAGAATTAACTAATTTTTGCATCGATTTATGTCTGAGCTTTCTTTTACATTTTTTATTCCCAGTAAACACGACTGTGAAGAAAGCCAGTTCCTTCAAGTGGGCTGCTGTGGTTTTTGCTGTGCTGTGGATCCTCTCAGTCTCTGTCACCCTGGGTGTGATCTGTGAGTATTAAACCCTTATGAGAAAGGGGAGACGTGACTGGAAATATGAGTCAAAACATATGAAAGAAATGAACAACTGCTTTCCTGTAATTTAATCCCACAGCCATAATTTACTGGTCTTGATATTGAGCTTCCTCATCTTTCAGGGGGGACTGTTTTTGGTAGAGTAGCTGTGACAGGATAGCGTCACGGCCGAGGATGTTACCAGCAGCAATTAGAGACTCAGAGACAGGAGCTGCATCATGAAAAGCTACTGTGTTGCTATTATGGCTTTCAGTACACTTTTGCGATATCATTTTGTAGTTTCTTTGATTACATGATGTTAAATAATAATTATGTTTATAAGGTTTTTTTTTTTTTTAATGATGTCTCAATTCTTAAATTCTAGGTGATTAGGGCTTGGGTAAAACACAATCCAGAAGTGTCTGTGGCACACCAGGACCAGGGTTGCCTACCCCTGGTCTAGGTGATGATAAACTTTTGGCCAGAGCTGTATGATAAAGAAGCTGTTTGGTTTCAATCTTGTTTCTCAGTTCACAGGAATGCAGAGTATGCCAGCCTCTTTCAAAAGTATTCCGACCTGCAAAATCAACTGAAGAACTATACGAACATGACAGGTAAACTGGACTGCTGGTAAAGATCCCACCTCTAACACCACATGTGACAGGCTAGCGTCACGGCCCAGGATGTTACCAGCAGCAATTAGAGACTCAGAGACAGGAGCTGCAGTTTAGCGATGTTGAGCACAATTATTAAACAAAAAATAAACTAACAAAACACAGGAAAAAATAAACAGGCACAAGGGCCAAAACAAACTTTTTAAACAAAATACACAAATGTACACAAAAAAACTGCTGTCAAGCTGGGTATTCTACTTCTCTGAACAGATCTACACACACCAAACTCCCTCTCCCAAACAGAGCATTTCTCCTTCCTAAGATATATGTGGCCACTCCCCAATTAGCATAAATTACCTAACTGGAGAATGGCCACCCCTGTGATTGTTGGCAGGGATCGATTTTACCCCATCCCTGCCAACCTTACATTCCCACACATACGTTACTTACAGGCGCAGGGCTGCTCCCCTTCCACAGTAGCCTACTACACTTCTATGGTGAAACGTTTTGCACCACCCTATAGAATCAACTAATTTTAATTCATGAAGTTGAATGAAACCTGCTGAATAATGCTACATTAACATATTAAATTACACACCACTTTGTAGTATTCTATATACTGTGAACCGGCTGCACTCTCAGCGGTTCGTTGCCCCTTTAAAAGCAGACCCAATACACCGTAATGGAAGTTTTAAAGCGCTTTTCGAGCACTAACTAAACTTATGCAGGTCCCTGACTAGCTCACAGGATGACTAAGCCCTTTACCTGCCATTACACAAAAATACACAGAAAAAGAACACACAGTACCTTTTTTCTGTGCAACGACTGATTACACACAGTCAGGCTCTTCAAAAAATCTGGCTGCTTTCTTTACAATGATCGCCAGGTGCACGGGATAATTAATAAGAAAACAATTAACAAATATAAATCAATACAATAACTAAACACATACACGTTATTTAAATTTTTCTTTGGCAGGGAGGATTAACCCCCTCCCCGCCGTGTTACAATACTTAATCAAAAACTGACCATTGAAAAATGCAACATGAAAAACTACTGTGTTGCTATTATGGCTCCCAGTAGACTTTTGCGATATCATTTTGTAGTTTCTTTGATTACATGATGTTAAATAAAAATTATGTTCATAAGGTTGTTTTTTTTTAGTAATTATGTCTCAATCCTAAAATTCTAGGTGATGCAAAACTTTTGGCCAGAGCTGTTTGATAAAGAAGCTGTCTGGTTTTAATCTTGTTTCTCAGTTCACAGGAATGCAGAATATGCCAGCCTCTTTCAAAGGTATTCTGACCTGCAGAATCACCTGAAGAAGGATACGAACATGACAGGTAAACTGGACTGCTGGGAAATATTCATATCTTACATGTATTAGTGTTGCTGAACTAACATCCCTGTGTGAGAAGCTGCTCATATGGACATCTTTCTGCTTCTGCTGTCGTCACAAAATGAATCACTTGCATCTCAAAAGGTAAATAATGCAGGTTAAATCTACAGCTGTGACCAAACGTTTACATGCAGTACTCCATTGAACAGAGCTGTATGGAACTGTATTCAGTAACACAGTGTATTGTATAGATCTCATTGAGCAGAGCTGTATTGAAATCCTGTTTCTTTATCTGTTCTAGTGTGGAGGTGGATCCTCGATGCTGCAGGTACTGTTTTTTTTTTACTGTTGTGTGTGTGTGTGGGGGGGGGGGGTGTTGTTGTTTTTTGTTTTTTTTTACTAAACCATATAACTAGAATGGTAAAAAAAAAATGCTCTCTTATTATTCCCCTGAAACTCAGACTGTCTCTGCATCAGAATATTCTGCTATAATAAAGCAGTGGACTCTCACCAGTATGTGTCTGGAAGTGAGGCTTTGAGCAGTGTGTGAAAATCAAGCCGCACACAATGTAAAGCTGTTTTAACATTCAAATGCAGGGCTAGTGGAAGTGCTCATATTTCTCAGGGATCGTGATTATTGTCTCCTCTCTTCTCCACAGCTGATGTGACTCTGGACCCTGATACAGCGCATCCCAGTCTCATCCTGTCTGAGGACAGGAAACAAGTGAGACTTGGAGGCACACGACAGCCTCTTCCTGACAATCCAAAGAGATTTGATCGTTATATCACTGTCCTGGGCAGGCAGGGCTTCACCTCAGGGAGACACTACTGGCAGGTGGAGGTGGGGGAGAAGACTGCATGGTATTTAGGAGTGGCAAGAGAGTCCATCAACAGGAAGGGAGATATGACAGCAAGCCCTAAGAATGGACTCTGGACTGTGAGGCTGAGGGATGGAGAGTATGAGGCTCTTGGTAGTCCCTCTATCACGCTCCCCCTCACCGTGAAGCCCTGGAAGGTGGGGGTGTATCTGGATTATGAGGAAGGGCAGGTCTCCTTTTACAATGTGGAGACCAGATCTCACATCTACACTTTCACTGACACCTTCACTGAGAAGCTCTATCCATACTTCAGCCCTTATCTTAATACAGATGGTAAAAACGCAGCCCCACTGATCATCCTCCCTGTCAGTGATAGAGATTGAATAAAGTGGTGTATCTGTATGACAGCCTACACCAGCACTGATTATCCTGCTCATTGCATTATTACTTGCCCATCTATTTCTTTGTCTACCTGTAATTGTTTTACTGATTGGCTTGACAAAACTATGGGAACGCCCGTCACATTTAACACACCCCTGTGACTGGAGCACATGGGCTGTCCCTCACATGCCTGATTCATTTAACACACCCCTGTGACTGGTGCACATGGGCTGTCCCTCACATGTCTGATTCATTTAACACACCCCTGTGACTTGTCACTGTGCTCAGCCTCATTACTGTGCTCAGCGTCATTACTGTGCTCAGCCTCATCACTGTGTTCAGCCTCATTACTGTGCTCAGCCTCATTACTGTGCTCAGCCTCATCACTGTGCTCAGCCTCATTATTGTGCTAAGCCTCATCGCTGTGCTCAGCCTCATTACTGTGCTAAGCCTCATCGCTGTGCTCAGCCTCATTACTGTGCTAAGCCTCATCACTGTGCTCAGCCTCATTACTGTGCTAAGCCTCATCGCTGTGCTCAGCCTCATTACTGTGCTAAGCCTCATCACTGTGCTCAGCCTCATTACTGTGCTCAGCCTCATCACTGTGTTCAGCCTCATTACTGTGCTCAGTCTCATTACTGTGCTCAGCCTCATCACAATGCTCAGCCTCATTACTGTGCTAAGCCTCATTACTGTGCTCAGCCTCATCACTGTGCTCAGCCTCATCACTGTGCTCAGCCTCATTACTGTGCTCAGCCTCATTACTATGCTCAGCCTCATTACTGTGCTAAGCCTCATCGCTGCCCCCTTGCTGCAATGAACTTATTTCAGTTGTGTTGTTGTTGTTTTACATTCATCTTTTTTGTTTGATTTTTACCTGATAGTTCATGCGATGCAGGTCAGGTCACATGTCCTAGATTTCCTAGATGCAATGTAACATGTAGTTCTGTGTGGTTTAGTCTGTGAATAATATCAAGTTTTACAATCGATAGGAGGAGACCTGCACTGCACTGTAAATACTGCTAACAGAATGAAGAGATGCATTGATTCCTTTATGCTAACATGACACTGGATTGCAGTCACAATGACATGTAGATTTAGATGCTTATTTTTAGATGCTTGAGGTTTTTTTGAAATGTATATTAAAGTGTTGCTTCACACCATCTGCGAATGACATCACTGAGCAAAAACAACAAAAGAGAATGCTAGAGATGAAACTATGATATTAAACAGGTACGGAATTAACCATGTGGATGATGAGTGCCAGGATCCCTTTACAATATGTATCAATGTTGCTTATTTAGACGTTCATGCAAGTAGGGTTCAGATCTTTTAACTTTCTATACCAGAGCCCTTGCTTTTAGAAATGTGGACTTGGTCAGATTAAGCTGTTTTTGTTCACGCGGCTGAACCAGATTAAGCTCCAGATTTTTGTAATCTCTGCTCCATTAATAAATATTTTAATTTCTAATGAAACACTGTTTCTCGTGCCTCTTTGTGCGCATGTCCGTGTGTTTTGAAAATCATTGCACCAAAAAATAAAAATAAAACAGTGGGTGATTGTTTAAATAGTTTGTCTAATAAAGTGCAGTGTTTATTTTGTGTCAGCAGATGGCAGCACACTCCTTCTCTGATCTCATCACTTTGCGTAGGGCTCAATGTGAAGCACATATATAACAGCATAAGAAAATTCACCTGGTTTCTGTACTGCGCTTAAGTTATTGGTTAAGGTTAACTATGTTAACGTAACATTATTCAAGCAGGTTTCATTCGACTTTATAAAGCAACATTATACATTCTATAAGGGTGATGCACAACTTTTGGTCTCGCTGTACAGAATGTACATTTTCAAGTAAATGATAGTTGTTTCACATTTGTAAGCAATGATCAGGTATACAATGAAATGTACCTGTAATGCACTGTATATGTTACTGATAATCACATTCCTGTATTTAGACACACAGGGGTTATGCAATTAACAAGAATCTACTGTAATATGAGTTAACAGGGTGTGCTTTGTATGTCTGATTTAAAGTTGGATTTTTGTGCTGCTTGCGTGAATTGTCTCTTAATAAATTCAGTAGATGTTTAACATGTCACCAGTCTAATTGTGTGAGTTTACACTTAGAAAAACAGGAACTCGCACCCTCATACTAAATAAAACATGATGCTCTCACTCCGTTCAGCACAGTTTCTACTGGAATTACGTGCCAGTCTACTGGGTGCAGCTCCCAGGGTAAGTGTACAGCTATGGCCAAAGGTTTTGCATCTTCAACCTATAGAATTAACTGACTGTGCTTCATAAAGTCGAATGAAAGCTGCTGAATAATGTGACGTTAACATACTGAATTACACACCACCGCTTTCCATGGCAATAATTGAAAACCTTTGACCTTTCAAAATCTAAATACTGTGCTGCTATGATGGCTTCCGGTTTAGACTTTTACGCGATGTCACTGTTAGTTTCTTTGATTACATGATGTTGATTTAAATTAGTTCATACAGTTTATTTTATTTTTTTATGTCTCAATCCTACAATCTAAAAACTTTTTGGCCACAGCTGTAGTTCATAATGATCACCTTTTCCATTTTACTGGTGGGTCTCATTTTAAATTCACAGCTGGACAGGCTCGCTAATTCTGCAGAAGAAATATTGACCACAAATACATGTCCAGACCACAATAGCTCTTGTTGCCATGTTGGCTGCAATATTATTATTATTTGTTTATTTAGCAGACGCCTTTATCCAAGGCGACTTGCAGAGACTAGGGTGTGTGAACTATGCAGCAGCTGCAGAGTCACTTACAACTACGTCTCACCCGAAAGACGGAGCACAAGGAGGTGAAGTGACTTACTCAGGGTCACACAGTGAGTCAGTGGCTGAGGTGGGATTTGAACCTCCTGGTTACAAGCCCTTTTCTTTAACCACTGGACCACACTGCCTGCCTTGTGTCAGCTTTAAACCACTTCCCCGAGGTGGTGTTGAAACATCTTAAAAACAAGCCAGCCCTGATCAGTCACAGTGTGTTAAAGCGAAAGCCAGAATCCTCTTAAGAACTGACACGGCTCTTCCTCTCTTCATTAGAGCGCTAGCTATGGACATGGAAAACATTTACACAGGGCTGCAGAAACCAGACCAGGATATCTACTCTGTCATCCCACCAGGGGAGAAAGAGCCTGGAAAACCCACAGGTAATGAATCATCCTGGATTTACTCTTATGTACAAATCTAAAAGTTTTCACATTATTGGCATAGCTATATATTATTATTATTATTATTATTATTATTATTATTATTATTATTAATAATAAACTATATAGGGGATGACCGGGGACAGCTGTAACATTTTTTTTTACTTTTCTCTCCATTATGCATAGATGATTTGAGCTAGTTTGGCCAGACTTTTATATAAACAACTTACATCTGTCCTCTACCAAGCCCCATAGTTATCCTGTTTAAAGAGCTGATATACATATGGCAAGAGGTCTTGAAATGTAAGGTGTCTGATGTTACAACTGACCCCATGGCCATGGTCAGTTGTAACAGGGGGCGGGGTCAGATGTAACATTCTGTGAAGTATCACTAAACAAACAACAGCACATTTAATTTAACTCAAGAATTGAACGTTTTATTGAATAAGATCCATTTCACATGAAGCAAATGTGTTTGTTTTTTATTTAACTGGAAAAAGAAAAATGTTCACATGAGGCCATTTTTTTGTCGTCCTACTTTTAAAATGTTTTAACTTCCCTAAAATTATACTTTATCAAGCAAGTTTATATCACTCTGAGTGACGATTGTGACATGTGAACATTCTATTTCCTTTAGTGCAAGATTCATGTGCCCAAATATAGATCAGCTAATGGTGTACGGGTTCAATTGTAACACGACCATTACTAAACCAGACAGAGACCTGAACTGAGCATGTGTCGAGTGAGTGATGGCACTCCAGCTGGCTTCTGATTGGAGAAATTCAAGGTGATACAACCGTACAATGTTACAACTAGCCCCGGTCTCCCTTGTATATATATATATATATATATATATATATATATATATATATATATATATATATATATATATATATATATATAATCTCAGTGATGCTAACATCATATAGTTTTTATTATTATTTTTTTTTTGCATGTACACAAAAGTTTTAAATGATTAAAACAAACATTTATTTCAGGAGGGTGTTTTGGATAAAAGCCCTCCTTCAGCTGTGTACAAAGAACAGCAGCCTAAACACACTGCCGTAAACTAGGTGCTATTCAAAAAGTTCTGTGGATGATGTCATAATTACGTCAAAACAGAATGCTCATTCCAAGAGGTTCCAAAGTTCCTAGTTTGCAGAACGTTCCCTTTGTTTCCGAGCAGCGTGTGTTCCTCAGTGTTGACTGATCCCACAGACGGTGACGCGTCTTCGGCAGCGTGACTCTCACTGTTGAAATGTCGGGCTGCTGGAAATGCAGTGGTGTTGATTCGAATGCTTCGTAAATGAACCACAAAGAGATCTGCTGAACGCCTTGTAGTTTCCCCCGATGTACAGCTTGTTGCATTTCTTGCAGATAATGCAGGATTCTTTTCCTTTAGAGGTGCATGTAAATGCTTCATGGATGGTACTTAAAAATACATCCACAACAACACAGCAACCAAACATCTTCATTTCCTTTAGTTTTGCTCGCACCAGTAAAGGAAGAGCAAACTGCAGTGGTTGTGTCAAGAACAGTCAACTAACTGCTCACCTGATCGCTTCATGGAACATGTGTGATAAGAATGAACATCTACATCTCCTGATGACGTGGAATGTTCATTCCAAGAGGTTCCAAAGCGCCTCATTGGAAAATTAATTGGCGTTCTTTTTGCTTCCTGGCTTGCTGCATTTGTCCCATATGAGTGACCGATGGCCAGCGTCGTAACCACAGCTGCCATTCTCCCGACGTCACACTGAGGTTTCAAGCTCTAGTCGGCAGTATTTATAGGACTGCTCGGTATTAACTATTCAGCCTATGTTACACGGCAAACCAACAGAGAAAATTGAGGAGTCTTTTCTACTTTAACAGGATTTTTACATGAGCATCAAAAACAAGCGAGGACACGACCTCGGTGTCCTCATGGCTAGTTTCAGCCATGCCGATGACCTCATGGGAACAGGTCCTAATAGCGAGTCAGGGTTCTGTACAGCTCTGGCCAAAAGTTATGCATCACCCTATAGAATTAACTCATTTTTGCATCATAAAGTCGAATGAAACATATTGAATTGCACACCATTTTATAGCTTTCATATACTTAACGACAAACTGGAAAAAAGGAGAAATGGGACATTTCGAAATCCAACATGAGATACGCCTACTATTACTGCTTCCCATTACATGATGTTAAATAAAATATCTAAATTAGATGATGCTGCAATTTGTTGATATTTGTTAACATGTAATATTTGCTGACAACTTGCAGAAAATTTGCAGAATAAAATGTTCAAATATAGGGTGTAGCTCTGACTTCCTGTTATTTTTTAAACAGATCGTTTCATTATAACGTTGTTTCTTCTGTGGTTAACGTGGTGAAATGCAGTTCATTCTGCATGGAAAAAATCGCCTTACCGGGAAAGAGTGACATGATTGTGGCGAATGTGACACTGATATAAATAGGGGCTCGTTTTCGAGAACAGTGAGCTAATCTAGTTTCTAAACTTCCCTGCATCCCTTATTGCTATTTAATAATAATAATAATATTAATAATAATATTATTATTTATTTCTTAGCAGACGCCCTTATCCAGGGCGACTTACAATTGTTACAAGATATCACATTATACATTATTTTACATACAGATATCACATTATTTTTTACATACAATTACCCATTTATACAGCTGGGTTTTTACTGGAGCAATCTAGGTAAAGTACCTTGCTCAAGGGTACAGCAGCAGTGTCCCCCCACCTGGGATTGAACCCACGACCCTCCGGTCAAGAGTCCAGAGCCCTAACGACTACTCCACACTGCTGCCCCAATAATTTAATTCTTTATTTAGCAACCGGCAGGCCCTGGATTCAACTTATTTTCATGTCAATGTTTTGTCCCCTAACCAACCCTAACTTTATATCATGTGTTATGCATTTCTCTGTATTTAAAGTATGATGGATTTTGTTGGTGTTACTGCATCTTGTAAAGCGCTTTGTGATGGTGGTCCGCTATGAAAGGCGCTATATAGAATAAAGATTGATTGATTGATTGATTGATCATGTGCTGAGGGGTATTTCTTAGGGGGGCAAACCACTAATAAGTATAACCCATGGTCGATACCAGTTGCCTTGGATAAAGGTGTCTGACAAATAATAATAATAATAATAATAATAATAATAACTAAAGGCAACTAAGGCTTGAGGTAAACAAAAGTAAATAATATATGATTTAATTTATCCAAATATGTCTAACAGATATTACAGCAATCCCACATGCTTCAACATATTTCTTTCCATTAACCTACGTGACCTTCCTTTATTTCCAAAAATGTATGCTAACGTATGCTTGGTTATTTTCTAGATTTACCGATGAGCTGGTTTCTGGTTACCGGTGATTGTATTAATTTACTGATCAGTAGATTAGATGAACCCTTATGGACTCTAATTTATATGTTGGGGCTGTCTTGCGAATAATCCCATCGCGCTGCAGAAAATCACTTTCTCCAATTTACTTATCTTCATTACTTTAGTGAGAATGTTCTAGTCTTTATACACGCTTGATGCGTCTACTAACTCTGCATGTTCGTTGCAATTGATCCAGGGTGTTTCTATGTGCAAAGTGAATTGAATAACTGACCCCGCACACCCGCGTGTTTATCTTCATTACTTTAGTGAGAATTATCCGGTCTTTATACACGCGGTATCATTTTAAAGCAGGCCAGGAGCTCTTTAATAATCGCATTCTGTTGTATGTCAAGAGCTTCGTTTGACATTTTTTATTCCCAGTAAACACGACTGTGAAGAAAGCCAGTTCCTGCAACTGGACTGCTGTGGTTTTTGCTGTGCTGTGGATCCTCTCAGTGTCCTTCGCCCTGGGTGTGATCTGTGAGTATTGAACCCTTATGAGAAAGAGGAGACTTTGCAGTGACCGGCGATATGGGTCAAAACATATGAAAGAAATGAACGAATGCTTTGCTGTAATTTTGACCTACAGTCACAATGTACCGGGTATATATGATACCCAGCTCTATTTGTCCCTAAAGCCAGGAAATTCTTCTGCCTGGGTGCGATTAGTTACTTGCCTTACAGACATCAAGCATTGGATGTCACAGAATTTGCTAATGTTGAATTCAGATAAAACAGAGGTTATGCTATCGGGCTCACAGAACCAACGAAAAGGAAATTTATTTCTTAGCAGATGCCCTTATCCAGGGCGATTTACAATTGTTACAAGACATCACATTATTTATTTTTTTACATACAATTACCCATTTATGCAGTTGGGTTTTTACTGGAGCAATCTAGGTAAAGTACCTTGCTCAAGGGTACAGCAGCAGTGTCCCCCCACCTGGGATTGAACCCTCCTGGTTACAAGAGTCCAGAGTCCTACCCACTATTCCACACTGCTGAAATGTGGGATTACATGAGCTCAACCCTTGCAGTCTCTCATCAAAACTTAAACTAGAAAATGAAGAGTTTGGGGCTCATCTTTGATCCTGATCTCTCATTTGAGACTCATCTTAGGGAAGTTACTAAAGTATCTTTTTTACCATTAGACCAATTAGGCCTTTGTTTCATCTAGAATTGATTATTATGCACTTTTTTTCTGGTTTCCCAAAGCGTATGATATCTCGCTTGCAGCTTGCTCAGAATATCGCTGCTAGAATTTTGATTAAAACCAGGAAAAGTGAACATATTACCCCTGTTTTGGCCTCTTTACACTGGCTCCCTGTGCAGTGTAGAACTGATTTTAAAATTTTGGTGTTAACTTACAAGGCCCTGAATGGCTTAGCACCTAGTTATTTGCAGGAGTTACTGACCCCGTATCTTCCAAACCACACTCTGAGATCACAGGATGCGGGGCTGCTGGTTATTCCTAGGGTCAACAAAAGCAACACAGGAGGAGGGAGGGCTTTTTCTTGTAGAGATCCTAAATTCTGAAATGCTCTGCCTCCGTTTGTCAGGGAAGCTGGGACCGTTACAGTTTTCAAGTCAAGACTAAAAACACACTTTTATAAAATGGCTTTCTTATCTTAAGTGATTTTTAATGTAAATTTAAAATGAATGTAAATATTATTATTATATGTATACTGTTATTTAAATCTGTTATTTAAATGGTCTGATTGTGGCAGTTGTATGTGTGACATGCTATACAAATTCATTGTGCTTTGTTCTTTTATCTGCTCTGTACTGTACAGTGCTTTGCGATACTTTTGTATAAAAAGCGCTATATAAATGCAATAAATAAATAGATAAATAAATGAAATGATATTCAGATTCCCCGTTTTTCAGGGGGAACTGTTTTTGGTAGAGTAGCTTCTATGGTCAAATATTTTGCACCACACTATAGAATTAATGAATTTTGCTTCAAGAAGCCGAATGAAACTTGCAGAATAAGGTTACGTTAACATAATCAATAACATACCGCTTTGTAGTTTTCTATTAACTTAACAAAAAAAACTGACAAATTGAAAAATGTGACATTTCTGAAATCTAACATGAAATACTACTGTACTACTATTATGGATTCTGATAGACTTTTGCAACATCATTTTATAGCTTCTCTGATTATATGATGTTAAATAAAATATGTAAGTTATGTTCATATAGTTTTTGTTTTTAATGATGTCTTAATCCTAAAATTCTAGGTGATGCAAAACTTTTGGCCAGAGCTCTATGATAAAGAAGCTGTTTGGTTTTAATCTTATTTCTCAGTTCACAGGAATGCAGAGCATGTCAGCCTCTTTCAAAAGTATTCTGACCTGCAGAATCACCTGAAGAAGGATACGAACATGACAGAAATCTGCACTGTTGGTAAATATTCATATCTTGCATGTATTAGTGTTGCTGAACTAACATCCCTGTCTGAGAAGCTGCTCATATGGACATCTTTCTGCTTCTGCTGTCGTCACAAAATGAATCACTTGCATCTCAAAAGGTAAATAATGCCGGTTAAATCTACAGTTGTGACCAAACGTTTACATGCAGTACTCCATTGAATAGAGCTGTATGGAAATGTATTCATTAACACAGTATATTCTATATATGTTACATTGAGCAGAGCTGTATTGAAATCCTGTTTCTTTCTCTGTTCTAGTGTGGAAGTGGATCCTCGATGCTGCAGGTACTGTTTTTTTTTTTTTTTTTTACTAAACCAAATAACTAGAATGGCAGAAATATTCTCTCTTATTATTCCCCTGAAACTCAGACTGCCTCTCTGCATCAGAACATTCTACTATAATAAAGCAGTGGACCTTCACCAGCCAGCGTCTGGAAATGAGGCTTTGAGCAGCGTGTGAAAATCAAGCCGCACACAATGTAAAGCTGTTTTAACATTCAATCGCAGGGCTACTGGAAGTGCTGATATTTCTCAGGGATCATGATTATTGTCTCCTCTCTTCTCCACAGCTGATGTAACTCTGGACCCTGATACAGCGAACCCTTATCTCATCCTGTCTGAGGACAGGAAACAAGTGAGCGATGGAGACACACGACAGAATCTCACTGACAATCCAGAGAGATTTGATTATGTTGTCAGTGTCCTGGGCAGGCAGGGCTTCACCTCAGGGAGACATTACTGGCAGGTGGAGGTGGGGGAAAAAGCTCAATGGTATTTAGGAGTGGCCAGAGAGTCCATCAACAGGAAGGGGAAGATTCAACTGGATCCTAATAATGGTTACTGGACTGTGTGGCGGAGGGATGGAGAGTACAAGGCTCTGGCTGACCCCTCTATCCCCCTCCCCCTGAGTGTGAAGCCCCGGAAGGTGGGGGTGTATCTGGATTATGAGGAAGGGCAGCTCACCTTTTACAATGTGGAGACCAGATCTCACATCTACACTTTCACTGACACCTTCACTGAGAAGCTCTATCCATACTTCTGCCCTTCTACTAATGAAGATGGTAAAAACGCAGCCCCACTGATCATCCTCCCTGTCAGTGATAGAGATTGAATAAAGTGGTGTATCTGTATGACATCCTACACCAGCACTGATTATCCTGCTCATTGCATTATTACTTGCCCATCTATTTCTTTGTCTACCTGTAATTGTTTTACTGATTGGCTTGACAAAACTATGGGAACAACCATCACATTTAACACACCCCTGTGACTGGAGCACATGGGCTGTCCCTCACATGGCTGATTCATTTAACACACCCCTGTGACTGGTGCACATGGGCTGTCCCTCAAATGTCTGATTCATTTAACACACCCCTGCAATATATATATTATTTGTTTATTTAACAGACGCCTTTATCCAAGGCGACTTACAGAGACTCGGGTGTGTGAACTATGCATCAGCTGCAGAGTCACTTACAACTACGTCTCACCCGAAAGACGGAGCACAAGGAGGTGAAGTGACTTGCTCAGGGTCACACAATTAGTCAGTGGCTGAGGTGGGATTTGAACCGGGGACCTCCTGATTACAAGCCCCTTTCTTTAACCACTGGACCACACAGCCATATATATACATTTGTGTATATACATTTGTGTATATATGTGTATATATATATATATATATATATATATATATATATATACTTTTTTACCTTTATGGGAACTCACTTCTTTAGCCTGTCTTTCTTCTCTTGAAAAGGATGTGATAACATTGAATTCGGGGCGTATTATTTTGTAACACAGCACTTGTACCGTTTTTAACACTGAACCAAGACTCACAAGCTGTGTTGTTCACACTGACCTGAATGCATCTCTGAGTACAACTGACTGCTGTTCTAACTAATCCACCTCCTGGGATAGTGTTGAGTCAGCGTTAATTACTACCAGTGGGGCAGCAGTGTGGAGTAAAGAGCAGCAGTCTGGAGTAGTGGTTAGGGCTCTGGACTCTTGACCGGAGGGCTGTGGGTTCAATCCCAGGTGGGGGACACTGCTGCTGTACCCTTGAGCAAGGTACTTTACCTAGATTGCTCCAGTAAAAACCCAACTGTATAAATGGGTAATTGTATGTAAACATTATGTGATATCTTGTAACAATTGTAAGTCGCTCTGGATAAGGGCGTCTGCTAAGAAATAAATAATAATACCAGCGTCATTTTCCCCAGCATTAACGAGTGTTATGGCTCTAGGAATGGCAAGACTCATTGTCAGATTAATGTAAATTAAAAAAAGAGACAGTCAATATTTCTCTTCCTTTAATCGGATTCTTTTTACTACTGAAAAGCAGATTCGAGATCTCAGTATCTTAAACCCCAGTGACGTACTACACTGCCATCTACTGCGCAGCAGTGGTATTACAGATGACCATTTCTAATAGCTAAATGGGTTTTGATACAGTATGCAATAAACAGGCTTTCATTTGTGATTTCAGACGCTTCTCAGTATCAGACAATTCTGTTTGTCACAGGTGTGTTAAAAACAAAACAAAACAAAAAAATATTGTAAATATTAATTCTGTTTTGTTTTGTTTTGTTTCAAATCAAATATTCTGGGCAGCAGTGTGGAGTAGTGGTTAGGGCTCTGGACACCTGACCGAAGGGTTGTGGGTTCAATCCCTTGTGGGGGACACTGCTGCTGTACCCTTGAGCAAGGTACTTTACCTAGATTGCTCCAGTAAAAACCCAACTGTATAAATGGGTAATTGTATGTAAAAAAAAAAAAATAATGTGATATCTTCTAACAATTGTAAGTCGCCCTGGATAAGGGCGTCTGCTAAAGAAATAAATAATAATAATAACAATAATAATAATAATAATAATAATAATAATAATCTTTATTTTGGCCCTCGTGCCATATGTGTTAGTGTTCTGTTTTATTTGGTGTTAATTAATAAACCTGAACTGCAGCTCTCCAGTCTCTAAGCCTCCTTCCTGATGCTATCCTGTCACAGTCCCGCACACAAACACATTACTACAAACTCAAAATACTTTCAGACAAACCATAAAACGCTAAAACCCTCTCCAGTCTCCGAGTCTCCTTCCTGACGTTATCCTGTCACAGTCCCACACACAAACACATTACTACAAACTCAAAATAATTTCAACCAAACCCTAACCCTAAATCTCTCTCCAGTCTATGAGTCTCCTTCCTGACGGTAACTTACCTTCAGAATGATTCTGCTTTCATTATTTTATGTTTTTTTTTTCTAAACTTCTTAGTCATCACTAAAATATCTCAACTTTTCCACAGGGCTGAATTTCGGAGTAATTCACGTTGTTATATATAAAGCTGGATAATTTCATGAATCTTACCTGTTGTGTACTTCAGAATCGGCAGTTTGGAAAGAATCACACATGTTAGATATGCCAAAGCAAGCACATCGTTTTACTTTAAAATCTAATCTCTGGTCATCCGCGCGTCCTTCCCGCCCAACGATCCAGTTCAATCCCCGGCCGCGCTTCCCGCGCTCCTAAAACGTCAGCGCGCTCTTACACTCAGTCCTGCGCGCGATTTGCAGAGTGCATTGTGCAAAAGCAACATATCGTACGGTTTTGCACAGTTATCCCCATTTTCACTGTATTTGATTTATTTGTATTATCAATAACTCTTTAAAATCTTGCAGACTGCTAAATTCATATAGTGTTTTTTTTAGACACTTTAAAAACGAAAAAAAAAAAAAGTTATCCTTGAGAATTATTTCTGTAAAGTTACTCCAGGGTTAATTTGATTAATTTATACACAAGCTGTCTCTATTTATTATTATTATTATTATTATTATTATTATTATTATTATTATTATTAATAATTTTACGGCACTGGGGAATCCCCCCTGGATTGCGTCACAATCTATTTTAGGTGCAATCCTGTGATAACCAGAAATAGGCTATGACGTAATAGAGCGGAATTCCCCAATGTACCAGTAAAATCCGGCGTGTGTTTATAAAGTAAAATCAAAATGGAAGAACACTTCTTTTTTGTTGTTTAAACGTTGTCTTAAAAATACTCACACGGTCGCGTTTCAGCGCGGCCTTGTACCTTTATGTTTGTTTTATAATTTATAATTTATATTTTATTGTATTTATTTGCGAAGCGATTTAGTCATATTAGCAGCTATTGACAGTTAGATATTGTTAATGCATTTTTTAAATAACATACATTATTATTATTATTATTATTATTATTATTATTATTATTATTATTATTATTATTATTATTATTATTATTATTTATTTCTTAGCAGACGCCCTTATCCAGGGCGACTTACAATTGTTACAAGATATCACATTATTTTTTACATACAAATTACTTAGTTATACTAAATCGCTTCGAATTACACGCACTCTTAAAATACAAACAGTGATAATTATTTCACAAAACGTTTTTATAACGTGATTCTGCCTCGGATAAAACGCAATGCTATCAATATTCACACACATATACCAGAACAGTCCACAAGATGTCAGAAATAGTAATGTAAAACAAATAGCTGGCTTGAATTGACATGCAAATGCTAGCGTCGCAAAGAAGTCTCAAGCCGTGCCTGGGGGAGGAGAAGCTAGCTGGGTTTTTAATCCCTGGGAAAGCAGAGATTTGCCAAGCAGAGGGATCAAAACAAGAACAAATTTAAACAAACGAGGCGCTGAATGGGATGCGTTTTCAGAGAGGGACAGATCCAGAAACGCTAGCCTTGTTTGCATTGAACATCCATCAAAGGGCATTTTTTCTTTCCCACACGAACAACCTGCGCCTGCTAAAGGATATAATTCTGCTTTTATTTGTTTTTTCCCACTCTTTTAATTTTTTTTAAAATTTGTAATTACTAATTTGTAAAGCAGAGGCCACGCCGCGACTCCCCCCCCCCCCCTCCCACGGTCTTGGTGTGCCTTGGCAAACCGAAAGGCAGCAAGAGACAGCGGGGCTTTGCGGGCAGGCTAGGACGGGGATCGGTGTGGGGGCCTAGCATTAGCATAGAAACTGTTGTGGTTTTGTATTGAAAAAAAACAAACCAAAAAAAAAAAAAAAACTGTGAATGAATTAGTCCATTTTTGCGGTAGGACGTGTAGTTATTCTGCGTGACGATGCTGTAATTAAAAACGTTTAATTTATTTATATATTTACTGTGATTTACCGCATCATATCCTTTTTTTAAAACCCATTGCGGTTAAACCAACACAAACTCGCCTAGTAGGATTATGTTCAAAGAAATGTAACTATTTGAAGTGGTTTTTGTGGTTGACTGGCTGTTTTTTTTTTTTTTTAACAGCGATAACCTTGTTAATGCATCCAGTAACTGACAAAAAGGCGCATTAAAAAGAATCAATAATAATACGTATTGTTTTCTCCTTTCGTTGTCAAATAACGCCTATAAAACCTGGCAAATATTTAAAAAATTCGTAATACAATTGAGACGCGCTTCATTGAATGTGTTTTATTGAAAAAAAAGGGGGTTGCGTAATATTTCTCGCCAGTTAGAAAACTACCATTGTAAAATAATAATTCATATAAGTAAAATACTTGTTTTTATATAACATAATTGCGTGCTGGTACATTTGAATTTGTTTTGTCCGCATTAGTTACCGTTATGTCTCTGTGATGTACAGAGGATATCATTGGGAGGCTATAGTCTGTGTACGATTTAGTTAGTTTCTTTAATTAAACGTGGATTTTTTTTTTAAAAAAATCTTTAATTTAATGTCAAAAACAGCCACTCACTAATTATAAACTTGTTATAAGTAGTAAACTATAGGAACTATTTGAGACAATAAACGTGTCCACTACGCGTGTCTTAGTATTACTATGTAATAAATATTGCTAGCCTAAATTCTGACTTTATTTTTATTTTGAGTTCAGTGTTGTATAATGACGTTATAATTATTGTACAATTGTTGAGAGACTGTAATGTAGTTTTGAGAATGAAGAGGACGTAGAATGACGTTTACAGAAAACACGTGTCTATGTAAAGAGACCTTTGATGTGAAGATAGTTAACGTAAACACAGGCACTGTGATTTAAAACTACAACATCATAACTTGAAAAAAAGAGAAACTAACACAGAAAAAAAACGTTATTTCCAATACCTGACATAGAAAAGAAAAATAACACTATCATTTTAATTTTTAATTATTATTTTTAAATAAACAATCGAAACACGAGTCTGCAAACGCATTTAAGAATATCACAGCTTCTTCATAAGTTGAATTTTGCAAGTATTTTCCAGCGTTTTATATCATTTGTTTTATTTATTATAATTTTTTTTTTTAAATCCAAAAATATTTTATAAGTGGTGTGCGAAAAAAAGAGTCAATTTAAAAACTATACACCGCAACTTAATATTAGATTTTTTTTTTTTTTTGATTTTTTTTTATTTTTTTTAACAATTTCAACGGTAGGGGGGAGGGAAAACTGGAAAAAACAAAATGATCCTGCTGATTTTAGAATCCTGACGCTCTTCAGGGGAATAAAATACATCCCACCATTTTTTATATTTTGCTTGGTTGTGACGTAAAGACGCTGGACGCCGAGGGACGAAGTTTGAATTACGCCATGAATCTACGGACACCCACTTCCGCTCTGGATAGGTAAGGGTTAACTACGCGTTGTATGTTACAATTAAATACCTACTATTTTGTCTGTATAGACCAGGGGTGCACAATTCCGGTCCTGGAGGGCAGGATCCCTCCTGGCTTTTGTTCCAACTGTGTTCTAAATTAATTAATTAGACCAATAATTGGTAATAATTGGTCCAATTAAGTAATTTAGGGCAAGGTTGGAACAAAAGCCAGGAGGGACACCGGCCCTCCAGGACCGGAATTGTGTACCCCTGGTATAGACACTTTAAGTGCTTGGGTGAATATACAATACAAACAAATATCTGAAACTTTTAATTTATTCAAATTTAAGGACAAAAAAAAATAATAATTGCTGATTTTACTGTAAGTTTTTAATAAGACATACGAGCTTGCATCGCCCTATAGAATGAACTCCCTCAGCTTCATAGAGTCCAATGAAAGCTGCTGAATAATGTTCCCTTGTTAACATATTGAATTCCACCCCCTCTATATAGAATGAACTCCCTCAGCTTCATAGAGTCCAATGAAAGCTGCTGAATAATGTTCCCTTGTTAACATATTGAATTCCACCCCCTCTATATAGAATGAACTCCCTCAGCTTCATAGAGTCCAATGAAAGCTGCTGAATAATGTTCCCTTGTTAACATATTGAATTCCACCCCCTCTATATAGAATGAACTCCCTCAGCTTCATAGAGTCCAATGAAAGCTGCTGAATAATGTTCCCTTGTTAACATACTGAATTACACACCAGTGTGCTTTGTAGTTTTCCCAGATATACTTAACAGAAAAACTGACAAAAAAGTGACGTTTTGAAGTCTAACTTTTTTTTAATTTTACAGTTTATTTGGTTAGAGGATGTTAAATAAATAAAAGATAAAAAATATGTTGATTATAGTTTTAATCTTTTTTCAGTTATGTCTCAAAACAAAAAATGTACTTTTGGCCCTAGTTGTGTGTCTCTCTGTCTCTCTGACGCAGACACACACACAGAGTCAATCACAGTACAGGTAGCAGTGGTGCTGGTCCTAGCTGCTGTATCTGTGAAGTTGTTGTTCATTCTTGACATACCTTTGTCGGCACAGCTTTGCAGAAACCGGTTATTACAGGTTTGTAAAAAAAAAAAAAGCTCACAACTTTTGTGATAAAAGTGAAAGTGTTGCAGAGATCGAAACGCCAGTTCAAGGTGCCGTGCCTCGCGTAGATTCAAAAATACTTTCTTGATGTTTTATTTTTGAAAGGATGTTTTCTTTCGCCTATCCTTTTCTGTTTTTTTTTCGGGGGGGTGGTGGTGGTGGAGGTGGTGGGGGGGGGTAGTTCTTTGGGTTATGTTACACTCGAATTCCCCTCGTCATGTGACTGGTTATCAGCTGATCTCTCTCTGGCTGGTGAGCAGATTTTCATCCACTTGCATCTCATGAATGTCTGTCTTTGTGACTCTAACTCTCTTCTGTGTGTTTTGTCTCTCTCTTTCTTTATTTTTCTCCTACCCCTCACTCTTTTTCCACTGTGTCTGTGTTCTTGTCTTCCTGTTTGTGTTTCCGTTGCAACAGATCAGCCAGTAAGAGACAGTCTCACCTGCCCAGGTATGATGGCCTATGCGTTTGGGGGGGGCAACGCTGATTTTTAAAGCAATATGGAACAGTGTGTGTGTGTGTGTGTGTGTGTGTGTTGTTCCCTGACGATTTGAAAACTATGCAGGCTACAGGACTTGTTCCCACAGTTCAGTTTGTTTTTCGGTTCCAATTCCTATTTTAGGAATTGAAATTTGATATTAATCATCGTGATCGTTCAACATCTTTCCTTTTTAAAGCCAGTTAAATTGACAAACAAACACACGGCGACTTCGATTGAAGCTGCCACTGAAAACGAGAAGCTGATTTTCACAGAACGCCGCTGCCTAATCGAGGTTGTGATCAGTGATGAGGTGTTGGAATCGATTAAAAAGGGGAATGGGAATTGCTTTTTAAGAAGGAGTTGGAATTGAATCACAGGATTGGACACCAGACCCTGGCTGCCGCAGTGGGTTTGTAATTCACTGGCCTCTTCACTTCTGGAGAGGAGAGTGCTCGATCGTGACTATTTTTTTGTTGTCGGTTTACGTGCTAAAAGGTGATTGCGATAATCTAGGGGTGGGGTGGCGTAGTCGACGGGTCGAAATGCGAGGGAAGGAAAGGGCATGGGTTCTGAACGACTTCTTCCACTCTGGTGTGGTTTTATTCGCTTCTTGTCGACGGGTTACTCGATTGTTTGTATGTTTAATATCCTGTCATTGTCTGTTTTTAATATTCTATCATTTTCTTTTTTTGTCTCTCCTGTTTGTTTTGTCTTCTGTCAGTCCTCTCGCAGCCTGGTAAGTTTCTTCTTTCTGTGGCACAACTCCATCTTTTTTTAAGTTTTCTACTGTTTCTTAAAAAACTTTCGAGACGTCTTCTGTACATTAATTAATGGATCAAAAACATACATCGTAGAAGGATTCCCCCTCGAGGGTCTCCCCTGGTAAAGGCACGGCCGCGTGGTGTGCAGGGGGGGGTCACACAGTCGGGAGCGCAGGGGGCCCCCGAGGGTCTCCCCTGGTAAAGGCACGGCCGCGTGGTGTGCAGGGGGGAGTCGCGCAGGGGGCCCCCGAGGGTCTCCCCTGGTGAAGGCACGGCCGCGTGGTGTGCAGGGGGGGAGTCACACAGTCAGGGGAGCGCAGGGGTCCCCGAGGGTTTCTCCACATCACGCTCCAGCCACGAACCCTGACAAAAACTGAAAAAATGTGACATCGCTGAAATCTAACATGAAAAATATTACTGTTACTATCGCAGCTTCCGGTATAGACTTTTATGCAACATCGTTTTGTAGTTTCTTTGATTACGTCACAATGTTTAATAAAAAAAAGATCTACATTTCTCGGTAATGCTGCAAAACAATTCAGGTAAATTCCTGTTGATAGGATGAGACCTTCTTCTTCTTCTTCTTCTTCTTCTTCTTCTTTGTTTTCTCTGTCTTTCAGGTTGAGCAGCTTATCAATGGGGGACTCTGTTCCCGACCGCAGGAATTCAGCCAACCACCAGAGGGAGCCCTCGCTAGACAGCTCGACTGAGAACACAGGTCAGGTTTACAGTTGGGGTTGGGTTGGAGTGTTGGTTGGGTTGGGGTTCTGATTGGGGTTAGTATTGGGGTTGGGATGGGAGTTGGGGTTAGTGTTAGAGTGTTGGTGTTGGGGGGTTGGGTTGGGCTTAGTGTTGGAGGGTTGGGATTGGGAGTGGGGTTGGGGTTGGGTTGGGGTTAGTGTTGGGGTTGGTTTTGGGTTTGGGTTTGGGGTTAGTGTTGGTGTTGGGGTTAGTGTTGTGGTTGGGGTTGGGTTAGTGTTGGGATTGGGGTTGGGGTTGTGGTTGGGGTTAGGGGTGTGTTCGCTGGGGGCTCCATTGACTCGGTCTGTGTCCCCTCCTCCTCCTCCTCCTCCTCCTCCTCCTCCCTGTCTGTCTCCAGGCTTGGTTCAGAGGTGTGTGATCGTCCAGAAAGACCAGCAGGGCTTCGGCTTCACCGTGTGCGGAGATCGGATCGTTCTGGTGCAGCACGTGCGACCCGGTGAGGACGCGATCCACAGCAGTGACACACATACAAGAGCATTTAGATACAGATACACATAGATATACACACACACACACACAGTGTTGTGCAAAAGTCTGAGACATTTCTGCATTTTTGCGTGTCTCCATCGCGTATTGTTTATCTGACCCTGCCGTACATTACCATCAATTTAAAGGATTTTCAATGGCCTTTCTATTGAGAGATATATATATAAAAAATGTGTTTTTTTTGGATGCTTCTCGCGTCCCCCCCCCCCCCTTGGATTGCTTCCCTAGGGGCGTGCCCCCCCCCCCAGTTGAGAACCACTGTGTAAATATGATGGACTAGCCCCCACAAAACCTCCCACCAGCCGCCCAGGCACAGTTCACCCTGAGTTACCGTGATCACAAGTTCTTGAAGACCCGATCAACGCAAACCGAAGACCGCTAAACGACAAGACTGACCTCGTAACACGTGTTGTTTGTTTTTACTCTGCCTGTAGGGGGCGCCGCGATGAAAGCCGGAGTCCACGAGGGGGACCGAATCATCAAGGTAAACGCCTCTACACCCTGTATCCAAAACTCGAAAGCCCCCTTTTTTCTGACGAGACTGCTGAAATATATACCACTTAGGTCTTACAGATCACCCCCTGAGAGATTGGGATCCAAAGTGGGTAGAGAGAGCATGTTAGTTTCTCCTTGAGAAATGTTCCTACCTTTTTTAAAAAAAAAATGTAATTCTGAATGAGTCATGGAGCAGACGCTTTTATCCAAAGCGACTTGCAGAGACTAGGGGGGGGTGAACTCTGCATCATCAACAACTGCTGCTGCTGCTGCTGCAGAGTCACTTCCAATAGGAGCTCGTTTGTTTGACGTCTCATCCTGAAGGACGGAGCACAAGGAGGTTCAGTGACTTGCTCAGGGTCACACACACACACACAGGGAGTCAGTGGCTGCTGCAGAGTCACTTCCAATAGGAGCTCGTTTGTTTGACGTCTCATCCTGAAGGACGGAGCACAAGGAGGTCCAGTGACTTGCTCAGGGTCACACACACACACAGGGAGTCAGTGGCTGAGCCGGGTGATTTGAACCTTCTGGTATCGAGACCCCTTTTCTCTAATCCGCTCCACACAGAGTTTGTTAAATTACAGCTCTGGCCAAAAAATTTGCACCGTCCTGTAGAATTAACACATTTTTGCATTCATAAAGTCAAATGAAACCCACTGAATAATGCTAACATATTGAATTGCACACCAGCGCTTTGTGGTTTATCCAGATAATGAAAAACATGAAGTCTAATATGAAATACTACTGTGCTACTATTATGGCTTCCGGTGTCGACTTTAATGCGATATCATTTCATAGTTTCTTTTGATCACACGATGTTAAATAGAAGATCTCAATTATGTTCGTATAGTTATTTCTTTTTTAATGGTCTGAATCCGAATATTCTACCATTCTGATTCTTAATCATTCACTTATTAACCTGCACCCTGACTTCTCTCTCTGTTAATCTTCTGTTTACTGTGGCTGTCTGCCAAGATGCAGCTGAGCAGCTTCTGAACTGATTCGTTGAACGTCTGGAATGTGTAGACTTTATTTATTTATTTATTTTTCACCACTTCTTCTGCTTCCTCCTAAAACGACACCTGCAGCTACGGCCAAACGGTTTGCATCACCTAGAATTTTAGGATTGGGACGGAATTAAAAGAAAAAACTCTGTGAATGTAATTTGAGATCTTTTACTTCAGGTAAAAGAAACTACAAAATGATATCGCCATTCTAGTACAGTAGTGTGTCATGATTTTTCAAGGTGTCAGTTTTTTCTGTTAAGTATATGGGAAAACTAACGTTACATGTTAGCGTAAAGTTATTCAGCAGGTTTCATTCGAGTTTGTTATTATTATTATTATTATTATTTATTTCTTAGCAGACGCCCTTATCCAGGGCGACTTACAATTGTCACAAGATATCACATTATTTTTACATACAATTACCCATTTATACAGTTGGGTTTTTACTGGAGCAATCTAGGTAAAGTACCTTGCTCAAGGGTACAGCAGCAGTGTCCCCCCCATCTGGGATTGAACCCACGACCCTCCGGTCAAGAGTCCAGAGCCCTAACCGCTACTCCACACTGCTGACTTTGTGAAGCAGAATTAGTTGGTTTTGTAGGTCGATGATGATGATGATGATGATGATGATGATGATGATGATGATGATGAAGATGCAGCACTTTTCTCCAGAGCTGTAGGTATCCAGCCATCGTCTCCTTTTCGATTTTCTCTTGTCTCGTCCGCAGGTCAACGGCTCGCTGGTGTCTTCTCTGACTCATCAGGAAGTGGTTCGACTCATCAAATGTAAGTTTACAAATGCTTGTCTCTCTGGCATTCTTAAGTGCCTGTCTTGTATATCTTACCTCAACGTATGTGTGTGTGAAGCTAAACCCTGGTCTCCCAACCATGATGCTTTGTTCTTGTCTGGTTCTGCAGCATTTGTAACTGATGATGTCATCGCCTGTCTGTTTGTTTTTTTCCCTAGCTGGTCAGTACGTGGCCCTGACGCTGCAAGGCCCGCCCCATTCCACTGCTTCCCTGCCTCTACTGACAGACGCCTCGTCCAATCTGAGGTCAGGACCGGGGGGTCTGGCCCCGCCCCCTCCTCCGCCTCCGCTCCCCCCGAATTCCACGAGCCTTTCAGCGTCAGACCGGATCACCAGCCCCAGACCACTGCAGGTGAGCTAAGGCCAGACGTTTCATCATCACCCTTATAGAGTGAACTCATTTAATTATTAATGAGTCATTGAGCAGACGCTTTTATCCAAAGCGACTTGCAGAGACTAGAGGGGTGAACTCTGCATCATCAACAACTGCTGCTGCTGCTGCTGCTGCAGAGTCACTTCCAATAGGAGCTCGTTTGTTTGACGTCTCGTCCGAAGGACGGAGCACAAGGAGGTTCAGTGACTTGCTCAGGGTCACACACACAGGGAGTCAGTGGCTGAGCCGGGTGATTTGAACCTCCTGGTATCGGGACCCCTTTTCTTGAACCGCTGGAGCACCCAGCCTCATTTTGCTTCATGAAGTCGAGTGTGAGCTGCTGAATAACGTTACGTTAACGCCTTGAAATGTATTTTTCCTCCGTTAGGACTCAGAAGTTCAGAAGCACGGCAGTCAAATTCTCAGGAAGATGCTGAAGCAGGAAGAGGCGGAGTTACAGGTATGACCTCACAGAATGGAACTGGGAGGTGGCTTAATTCTCAGTTCCTTTCTAAAATCAATTCCCAGTTCCCAGTCCCAGTCCCTTTGAGCGGTATTCTGTTAAAATGGAGCTTCTCATTTTCAGCGTCAAACAAACGACTTAAATCGAAGTCGCTGCTTGCCTGTTTGTCAGTCAATTAAACCGTCTTCAGACGAGAGCGATTCTGATGACTCTAAATATCTGATGTCATTTCCTGTTTCCTCAGGAGCTGCTGGAGGAGCACTCTCGTAACCCCTCCCCCTCTCTCGAGGAGCGAATTGAAAGCGCCCGGAGGCGGGCCAACCAAGTTCGCGTCAAGATACAACAGGATGTGGTACGATGATGTCATTTCCTTTAGATTTAAAAAAAAATAAAAAATATATCGGATTAATTAAAGCTGCAGTTCTGATCAGATCACAGTGTGCAGCCTCTCTGAGTTCTGATCAGATCACAGTGTGCAGCCTCTCTGAGTTCTGATCGGATCACAGTGTGCAGCCTCTCTGAGTTCTGATCAGATCACAGTGTGCAGCCTCTCTGAGTTCTGATCAGATCACAGTGTGCAGCCTCTCTGAGTTCTCATCAGATCACAGTGCGCAGCCTCTCTGAGTTCTGATCAGATCACAGTGTGCAGCCTCTCTGAGTTCTGATCAGATCACAGTGTGCAGCCTCTCTGAGTTCTGATCAGATCACAGTGCGCAGCCTCGCTGAGTTCTGATCAGATCACAGTGCGCAGCCTCGCTGAGTTCTGATCAGATCACAGTCCGCGCTCGTCTCTTTTGGAATTGACTCTGGCTCACCTTTCTGACCCTGGGGCGGGACGCTGTTTGTTTAAAATGTGTTTCAGGAGAACAGCAGGTCCCGATCCGAGTCGAGTGCTGGGTATCTAAGAGCCGGGGAAGGTGAGCTTCTGTCACTACAGTGTCTGTGTGTGTGTGTGTGCATGTTGTGTGTGTGTGTGTGTGTCTCTCTCTCTCTCTCTCTCTCTCTCTCTCTCTCTCTCTCTCTCTCTCTGTGTTGTGTCTCTCTCTCGCTCTGTGTGTGCATGTTGTGTGTGTGTGTGTCTCTCTCTCTCTCTCTCTCTCTCTCTCTCTCTCTCTCTCTCTCTCTCTCTCTCTCTCTCTCTCTCTCTCTCAAGGTGAATTGATTTTGAAAGGTGAAGTATTAACAGCTCTTGAGCCTGATTGCCTCTGGAGTAGGGCCTGGCTTTCAGCGGATTTTATGTTTTTTTGGCTGGTGATGTTTATCACCTAAATGTGGTTGAACGCAGAGGATTTGTCTTTGATATTTAGTACACGGCTGTATTCTAAGAGATATATAATATATATTTTTTTTGTTTTGCAGGTCGATTGTCTATGGACTCTCAAGATGGCGATACAGAGGTAGGAATTTTAATTCGCCACTTTGTTTAAAACTTTCCTTAGGTTTTAATACATACTGAATGCACCCTTATAAAAGTTTCCTACAGTAAAAACACAGCAAAGTGTAATAAAGCACAGCGAAAGCATGGTAAAGCACAGAGAGGTCTGGTAAAGCATAGGGAAGCATTGTAAAGCACAGAGAGGTCTGGTAAAGCATAGGGAAGCATTGTAAAGCACAGAGAGGTCTGGTAAAGCATAGGGAAGCATTGTAAAGCACAGAGAGGTCTGGTAAAGCATAGGGAAGCATTGTAAAGCACAGAGAGGTCTGGTAAAGCATAGGGAAGCATTGTAAAGCACAGAGAGGTCTGGTAAAGCATAGGGGAGCATTGTAAAGCACAGAGAGGTGTGGTAAAGCATAGGGAAGCATTGTAAAGCACATAGAGGTCTGGTAAAGCATAGGGAAGCATTGTAAAGCACAGAGAGGTGTAGTAAAGCATAGGGAAGCATTGTAAAGCACAGAGAGGTCTGGTAAAGCATGGGGAAGCATTGTAAAGCACAGAGAGGTCTGGTAAAGCATAGGGAAGCATTGTAAAGCACAGATAGGTCTGGTAAAGCATATTAAAAAGCAAACCAAGGTAAACTATGGCATGGTAAACTTTTTCAAGGGCAATGTGACGAATGAACACGCGCTGTGATACGACAAAATCAACAAACCCTGTGCTGATAAGAACCTTTCACACTCCTGTCGGCACGACGTTGTAAACACAGGACTCACAGTGCTTCTGTTACAGAGTGCCCCTAGCTCTGTGTACAGTACAGTTTATCAGAAAGAAAGTTACAAGAAATCACATCGCTTCTCATGCGTTGTAACCCTGTGCTGCCCTGTGACACCTGCGTGAGTCGCCTGGGATAAAGACGTCTGCCAAATAAATAAATAAATAAATATTGTACCCTCCCCCCCTCCCCCTGTAGGGATTCTCTATCCTCAGTGAAAGCCCACGCTCCTCCCCACTGCTCCCAGTCCGGACGTCCCATCACAGAAGGCAGGGATCGGACGCCTTTTTCACCTCCGAACAGGTACGGGTTTTGGGAATGAAGATTGTAACCCATCGCCCCTTGAGATTCACCCCCCTCGCCCCTCTCGCTCACACCCCTGCCTGTCTGTATGTGTCTGCTCAGGTTTCGAGACATCAGATCATCGGACCGGAGGAGGAGGAGGACGATGAAGATTCTTACCTCCAGAACGAGGTACGGACAGCCGCGTCTGTGTGTTCAGTTGCTGGGATCCTTCAAGAAGCTGCTCGATGAGATTCTGGGATCAATAAGCTACTAACAACCAAACGAGCAAGATGGGCCGAATGGCCTCTTCTCGTTTGTAAACTTTCTTATGTTCTTACAATTATGCTAACGTAATTCTACTGCTAAATAACATTTGCTGGCTGGTCCAGCGGTTAAAGAAAAGGGGTCTCGATACCAGGAGGTTCAAATCACCCGGCTGAGCCACTGACTCACTGTGTGTGTGTGTGACCCTGAGCAAGTCACTGAACCTCCTTGTGCTCCGTCCTTCAGGATGAGACGTCAAACAAACGAGCTCCTATTGGAAGTGACTCTGCAGCAGCCACTGACTCCCTGTGTGTGTGTGTGACCCTGAGCAAGTCACTGAACCTCCTTGTGCTCCGTCCTTCAGGATGAGACGTCAAACAAACGAGCTCCTATTGGAAGTGACTCTGCAGCAGCAGCAGCAGTTGTTGATGATGCAGAGTTCACCCCCCTAGTCTCTGTAAGTCGCTTTGGATAAAAGCGTCTGCTAAATGACTCATTTTAATAATAAAAATAAATACATTCTTATAAAGGCAAGGGGAGAGGGGGGGGGTTGGAGACGGGAGAGGGGGGGGTTGGAGGCGGGAGAGGGGGGGGTTGGAGGCGGGAGGGGGGGGGGGGGGGGTTGGAGGCGGGAGAGGGGGCAGTGTGGTGACCATGACTGATACTGTACATGGAGTCCCTGTGTGATTTGTCTCGCAGATGGACGGCCCGTTTCAAGACATCGACAGGCTGAAGTCTCGTCCAGCTCACATGGCTGTGTTCATGAGATACATCTTCAGCCAACTGCTGGACCCAAACCCACTGGTGAGTGTCTGTCTCTCTGTCTGCCTGTCTCTCTGTCTGCCTGTCTCTCTGTCTGTCTCTCTGTCTGTTTGCCTGGAACAGTGGCTTGAAACCTGCTTTCAGGAGACCTACGGCTCTGGCCAAAAGTTTTGCATCACCTAGAATTTTAGGATTCTTGAGACCATTAATGAAAAATAAGACTAAAACTATATGCACATAGTTTATATCTTTTATTTAACATCATGTACTCAAAGAAACTACAAAATGATATCGTCAAAAAAAGTCTATACCGGAAGCCATAATAGCAGTCCAGTAGTATTTCATGTTAGATTTTGAAAATGTCCCATTTTTCAGTTGTCAGTTTTTCTGTTGAGTATGTAGGAGGGAAAACTCCAAAGTGCTGGGTGTGGAATTCAATATGTTAACAAGGGAACATTATTCAGCAGTTTTCATTGGACTCTATGAAGCTGAGGGAGTTCATTCTATATAGAGGGGGTGGAATTCAATATGTTAACAAGGGAACATTATTCAGCAGCTTTCATTGGACTCTATGAAGCTGAGGGAGTTCATTCTATATAGAGGGGGTGGAATTCAATATGTTAACAAGGGAACATTATTCAGCAGCTTTCATTGGACTCTATGAAGCTGAGGGAGTTCATTCTATATAGAGGGGGTGGAATTCAATATGTTAACAAGGGAACATTATTCAGCAGCTTTCATTGGACTCTATGAAGCTGAGGGAGTTCATTCTATATAGAGGGGGTGGAATTCAATATGTTAACAAGGGAACATTATTCAGCAGCTTTCATTGGACTCTATGAAGCTGAGGGAGTTCATTCTATATAGAGGGGGTGGAATTCAATATGTTAACAAGGGAACATTATTCAGCAGCTTTCACTGGACTCTATGAAGCTGAGGGAGTTCATTCTATATAGAGGGGGTGGAATTCAATATGTTAACAAGGGAACATTATTCAGCAGCTTTCATTGGACTTTTTTACGAAGCAGAATCCTATAAGGGTGGCGATGCAGAAACTCTAGCCTCAGTTGTCGTTCTCTTTCCTTCTGCTCTTTCTTTTTTTTTTAAGATTTTGCTCGTGCTGTCATTTCCAGTCGTTGTTTCAGAACGGTATTGCCCTGCGATCGCTCGCTCTGTGTGTTTGTTTGCAGTTGTTCTATCTGTCAGTGGAAGCCTATCTCAGCTCCAGTCAGAAGGACGCTCGCTCGCTAGCGTTGCAGATCTCTGCGCATTTTCTAGAGAAGGACGCTGTGAGTAAATTCTGTCCATTTCACTGGACCGTTGGTTATTTATTTCTTAGCAGACGCCCTTATCCAGGGCGACTTACAGTCGTAAACAAAATTACATTTCAAGAATCACAGTATTAATACAATTAAGATCAAGATAAATACAATGACTTTGGTTCAAGCAAGTACAAGTGTGACAAAATACGATTCAATAACGGAGCAGATAAGTGTCAGTGATAGTTACATCAGGATATGATTAAATGCAAAATACTACAGATTAAACACTTGGCAGATTACAGTACTCTAAAGTACAGGATTAAGTGCAGTAAAATAGGGGGCAGATAAGAGCAAGTAAAGCGCATTTAAGGAAGAGTGATAAAGTGTGCAGAGGGAAAAGAGGAGGCGACTCGCACCCGAGTCACAGGGCAGCACAGACAGGGTTACAATGCAAGCTTCATATTTAAACACAGTGCGGTTTACAGACAGTGCTGATAATAATAACACTGCTAGAATACAATATGAACCAGGAGGCAACAAGTTAGGATCACAGCGAGTTAGATCTACAGTGACAGGTTAGCAGTGCAATAGTGCAAGGATAGCGCATCAGCTGAGGGATTTGCAGCATTGAAATTTGTATATCTCTTATAAAAGGGATCCGTGATTTTATTAAAATTGAAAAAAAAAAGTTTTTGATTTTGGTTTCTCCTTTTTTTTTTATCTTCATTTGCAGCCGCTAAAAATCCACGTCCCAGAAGATATTAACAGTGAAATAGGTAAGATTCATTTTTATACAGAACTATAGTTAGCTGTTAAACGGTGTGTTCTAGCTGCTTATGCTAATTTCAACCCTGTATCATTCAATTATAATTATTATTATTATTATTATTATTATTATTATTATTATTATTATTATTATTATTATTATTTATTTCTTAGCAGACGCCCTTATCCAGGGCGACTTACAATTGTTACAAGATATCACATTATTTTCACATACAATTCCCCATTTATACAGTTGGGTTTTTACTGGAGCAATCTAGGTAAAGTACCTTGCTCAAGAGTACAGCAGCAGTGTCCCCCCCACCTGGGATTGAACCCACGACCCTCCGGTCAAGAGTCCAGAGCCCTGACCACTACTCCACACTGCTGCCCCTATATACTGAGCAATAAACTGAAAAGAAATTGACATTTCAACATCGAACACGAAAATCCTCAAATTCTAGGCGATGGAAAGGCTGTAGTTGTATATTGATTTAAACTTTATGTATCATCAGCACTTTATATATTAAAAAAACAAAAACTATACTGCCAAAAACTTATAGTAAACTTATTTATTTATTTTTACAAAATATCTACCCTTCCAATTTACTTTTTTTTTAATCGAATTAATTTTAAATTCCGCTGTTTTCATTGTGACTCGAAAGTAGAATCATTCTCCCAGTATTTTTTATTTTTCTTTGTGCTGTAGAAGTTTTTTAACTACGCACACGTAGGGTTTATTTGTGTGTTTTTTTTTTTTGTGTGTTTTCAGAAAGCAGAATTCAAAGCCAAGAGGATATCCGTGGTCCGCTGTCGGACGTCCAGCACTTAGTCCTCCCGGAAATCCAGGATCAAATTCAGGACTACAGGTGACCAGACTCCTAATGAGCTCACATTGTGACTGGCTTTTTTGAACTTAAATACAGCCACTTAACCCTTTTTCAACTGGGTTTCAATTCTGCACTTTCTGGTCAAATCTGATTTAAATGTTAACCAGCCAGCCTCAGTACGGTAGCTTCAGAGTCTAATGCTTTTTCCTCACCCTTTTTGAAACCCCCTCTCAGGAGCAAACAGATGATGGGTTTGGGCAGCTTGTTTGGAGAAGGCGATCTGCAGCAGCTGGACGGAGACCCGAGCAGAGAGAGACAGATTGTGGACAAGCAGGCCGCTGCGCTGTGGGAGATACTGTAAGTCCTGTGTCCTTTCTGACAGACCTGGGCTCTGTGAGAGATCCTGTAAGTGTCCGGTCCTCCTTTCAGACAGACCTGGGCTCCGTCAGAGGTCCTGTAAGTGTCCGGTCCTCCTTTCTGACGGACCTGGGCTCAGTCAGAGGTTCTGGAAGTGTCTGGTCCTCCTTTCTGACAGACCTGGGCTCCGTCAGAGGTCCTGTAAGTGTCCGGTCCTCCTTTCTGACAGTCCTGGGCTCCGTCAGAGGTCCTGTAAGTGTCCGGTCCTCCTTTCAGACAGACCTGGGCTCCGTCAGAGGTCCTGTAAGTGTCCGGTCCTCCTTTCAGACGGACCTGGGCTCCGTCAGAGGTCCTGTAAGCGTCCGGTCTCCTTTCAGACAGACCTGGGCTCCGTCAGAGGTCCTGTAAGCGTCCGGTCTCCTTTCAGACAGACCTGGGCTCCGTCAGAGGTCCTGTAAGCGTCCGGTCCTCCTTTCAGACAGACCTGGGCTCCGTCAGAGGTCCTGTAAGTGTCCGGTCCTCCTTTCTGACAGACCTGGGCTCCGTCAGAGTTGTTGTGACCGTGTGATTTAATTGCAGCGACGTTGTCGTTGTGTTTTGCAGTTGAAGCACGTCACACCAGCGCAGCTGTAATTTGTAATTGTGATTTTGTAGTGTGTAATCGGTCGACCTGCAGTTGAGTTTCGCTCCTTCCCGAGCTTCGTCGTTCACGTTTCCTCGTTGTGTGCGTTTTCCACGGAGCGATCGCGCTGCTCGTATTCACAACCGCTTTTAACACGGAGTCTCTTGCTGTGTTTTTTTTTTTTTTTCTTTTCAGGTCGAAACATGAGGAGGATAGAAGGTAAATAAGTTATTTTTAATATTAACTCTGTGGTTTTAATAAAACATCTTTAGACAGACAGACAGATACAGACAGATACAGACAGACAGATAGATACAGACAGACAGACAGATACAGACAGACAGATACAGACAGACAGATACAGACAGACAGATACAGACAGACAGATACAGACAGACAGACAGACAGACAGAGACAGATACAGACAGACAGACAGATACAGACACAGACAGACAGACAGATACAGACAGATACAGACAGACAGACAGATACAGACAGACAGATACAGACAGACAGATACAGACAGACAGACAGACAGATACAGACAGACAGACAGATACAGACAGACAGAGACAGATACAGACAGACAGACAGATACAGACAGACAGACAGACAGACAGATACAGACAGATACAGACAGACAGACAGACAGAGACAGATAGATACAGACAGACAGACAGATACAGACAGACAGACAGATACAGACAGACAGACAGATAGACAGACAGATACAGACAGACAGATACAGACACGGACAGATACAGACAGACAGATAGACAGACAGATACAGACAGACAGACAGATACAGACAGACAGACAGATACAGACAGACAGACAGACAGATAGAGAGAGATAATGAATTGGAAACATGTGGTAGATCCGCACACAGAACACTAGAATCCTCTAAAATGCTACATTTATGCAAAAAATATATATATAAAGTCCTGTTTTATATTCAGTACCATACAAACCAAACTGTGCTAGAAAACAGGAGTAGAAGCCCCTCCCTCCCTCTGCCCTGGCCCCTCCCCTCCCCTTGGCTCCTCCCTTTGGCCCTCCACTGACCCCTCCCTCTCCTCTGGTTCCTCCCCTCGTCCCTTCACTGACCCCGCCCCTCTCCTCTGGCCCCTCCCCCTGGCCTGACCGCTGTTTCTGTCTCCCGCTCTCAGCTCCCCCATGGCCGCGGCCGTGCTGCTGTATTTGAGGTACTCGGGGATCAAGCTGCGAGACTCCAGGGCCTTCAACCTGCTGGAGAAGCCACAGGAGAGAGAGAAGTGGCTGCCGTTCTTCCCAAAAACCAAGAAGGTAAGACTGCACTCCTGCCTTCCTCCCCCCCCCCCCCCCCCCCCCAGAACGACTACACCCGAGGGGAGTCGCGGGGTGTGGCTTGGGACGTGGTTTCAGGAGACCAAAAGATTTGCGTCGCCTAGAAATTTTGGATTGAAACCTGATTTTTAAAACAAACTTAATGAACTTAATTTAGATATTTTATTTGACATCGTGTAATAAAAAGGTTCACTGAAAAAATGCATTTTCTTTCTCCGTCTCTCCGTTGTTTTCACAGCCCAGCTCTGCAAAGAAAGACAAGGAGAAAGAGAGAGACAGCGGGGAAGACCGGAAACGCAACCCCATCCTGAAATACATCGCCAAGCCCAAGGGGGCCTCCTCCCAGTCCAGTAAGAACTCAGCCCTGTGACCTCCTCGGTCCTTTATCAGGAGGTCAGGGGGCTGGCTGCTCCAGCGGTTAAAAGAAAAGGGGTCTTGATACCAGGAGGTTCAAAATCACCCAGCTCAGCCACTGACTCCCTGTGTGTGTGTGACCCTGAGCAAGACACTGAACCTCCTTGTGCTCCGTCCTTCAGGATGAGACGTCAAACAAACAAGCTCCTATTGGAAGTGACTCTGCAGCAGCCACTGACTCCCTGTGTGTGTGTGTGACCCTGAGCAAGTCACTGAACCTCCTTGTGCTCCGTCCTTCGGACGAGACGTCAAACAAACGAGCTCCTATTAGAAGTGACTCTGCAGCAGCAGCAGCAGTTGTTGATGATGCAGAGTTCACCCCCCTAGTCTCTGCAAGTCGCTTTGGAGAAAAGCGTCTGCTAAATGACTAATCTAATTAATAATAATAATAATAATAGTTTTGTTCAGGAAACAGAAACGAATTCACATCAGTTTGAAATGAAGTGTGTTTGGTAATATACTAACAGAGAGGAACGAGGAGGTTTCTACACGTATTAGATTTTTGTGTTTCCTTATTTTCTTTTTAATTTCATTTCATACATTTTTTTAAAATTGTATTTATTTACATCGTTATTTCCACTTTTTCAGCATTTCATCTTCCTTTATCACCAGCGGAAGGTAAATGTATTATTATTATTATTATTATTATTATTATTATTATTATTATTATTATTTATTTCTTTGTGTCATTTTTCATTGAATTTTATTTTGGTGGGTAGTATTTTTAAGGAATCGCTTCAGAGCTGATGTCTTCAATAGGGATCTGTGTCAAATTAGCAAACCCCAGACACGTTTTTTTCCAGCGTTAACATCTCAGAGTGGAGCAGTCGGGGCTCGTCAGTTTCAGTTTCCTTAACTCCAAGTATCAAATCTATTTTCTTACAGAAAACATCAGAACACACCCTTCGTTTATTCATTAAGGTCATTTTGATAGATTCTAAATCAGTATGCTCCATTCTAGAAATTTTCAGCCTTTTTTAGAAAGCGTAAAATCACAGGCATATTTATTTATAACATATCTATCTGTATATAATTCCCAGCGTCCTGTTTTGAGTCCAGTTAGACGCTGTGTTCCTGTAAGCAGAGCAGTGAAATTTCACACCGGCTGTGAAACTCAACACGTAGAAAATCGAATCACTTTCTCATCACTTGTGTGGAGGAGAAAAACGCCAAGAAATGGATCATTTTTAGGCTTCGGTTTTGTTATAGCGAGGAGTTGTAAAAGTCTCTGAAGGGCTGGGCAGCGTTTGCAGAATTAATAAAAGCCTGTCCCTCAAATTATACTTTCTTGAGTCTTTTATTTATTTATTTATCTATCTATAATTATTATTTTTTTAAATCCTTAATTTTTTTTTTTCAGAAATTCATGCTTCATCATCCCCCACAGAAGGTAACTTTATTTTAAAAAAACATGATTTTTTTTTTTGGGGATTTTTTTTTTTCTTAAGATTTCTTTCTTTTTTTTAATTTGCTCCTGCTCCTCTCTCCAGCCGTCTGGCGTTTCCGTTTCACAGCGATCACCCTCTTTTTGCGTAGCGGCTTTTTTCTCTGGACTCGGAGTGTTGCTCGAACTCAAACGCCACAGCTCTCTGGCTAATGTTAATTCAGCAGAACGAGTTGCACGCCAGCGCTTTGTGGTTTTTCCCCAGATACTTAACGGAAAAACTGACAACAATATGAGATTTCGAAACTATATATATATATATATTTATTTATGTGGATTTTTTTTTTTTTTTTTGTGTGTTAATTCTGTGTAGTTCTGCCTGGGAGTGTTCGAAATATGATTCTGCAGTTTGAAAACACCCACCAGTACGACTCACCCGACTCGCCTGACCTGAACGCCCAACGTCTGTCCACTGGGAGCCTGACTGAACACTTGCTGGAGAGTGACAGGTAGGGGATACGACAGCATTGAATCCACTGTAAAACACAGAGAGGTCTGGGAAAGCATAGGGAAGCATTGTAAAGCACAGAGAGGTCTGGTAAAGCATAGGGAAGCATTGTAAAGCACAGAGAGGTGTGGTAAAGCATAGGGAAGCATTGTAAAGCACAGAGAGGTCTGGTAAAGCATAAGGAAGCATTGTAAAGCACAGAGAGGTGTGGTAAAGCATAGGGAAGCATTGTAAAGCACAGAGAGGTGTGGTAAAGCATAGGGAAGCATTGTAAAGCACAGAGAGGTCTGGTAAAGCATAGGGAAGCATTGTAAAGCACAGAGAGGTCTGGTAAAGCATAGGGAAGCATTGTAAAGCACAGAGAGGTCTGGTAAAGCATAGGGAAGCATTGTAAAGCACAGAGAGGTCTGGTAAAGTATAGGGAAGCATTGTAAAGCACAGAGAGGTGTGGTAAAGCATAGGGAAACATTGTAAAGCACAGAGAGGTGTGGTAAAGCATAGGGAAGCATTGTAAAGCACAGAGAGGTGTGGTAAAGCATAGGGAAGCATTGTAAAGCACAGAGAGGTGTGGTAAAGCATAGGGAAGCATTGTAAAGCACAGAGAGGTGTGGTAAAGCATAGGGAAGCATTGTAAAGCACAGAGAGGTCTGGTAAAGCATAGGGAAGCATTGTAAAGCACAGAGAGGTCTGGTAAAGCATAGGGAAGCATTGTAAAGCACAGAGAGGTCTGGTAAAGCATAGGGAAGCATTGTAAAGCACAGAGGGGTCTGGTAGAGCATAGGGAAGCATTGTAAAGCACAGAGAGGTGTGGTAAAGCATAGGGAAGCATTGTAAAGCACAGAGAGGTCTGGTAAAGCATAGGGAAGCATTGTAAAGCACAGAGAGGTCTGGTAAAGCATAGGGAAGCATTGTAAAGCACAGAGGGGTCTGGTAGAGCATAGGGAAGCATTGTAAAGCACAGAGAGGTGTGGTAAAGCATAGGGAAGCATTGTAAAGCACAGAGAGGTGTGGTAAAGCATAGGGAAGCATTGTAAAGCACAGAGAGGTCTGGTAAAGCATAGGGAAGCATTGTAAAGCACAGAGGGGTCTGGTAGAGCATAGGGAAGCATTGTAAAGCACAGAGAGGTGTGTAGATTGTGCGGAGGGAGGGGTGGCTTGTTTAACACGTTGTGCTCCTCAGGGCTCCTGGCTCAGTGAAGCTGGCTCGCTCCGAGTCTCTGAAGACCCAGGGCGAGCGCCGAAAGCCCCGCGTGGAGGCGGTGCCTCGGTCCCGCAGCGACGTCGACATGGAGGACGCAGCAGAGGAGAGGGAGAGGGAGGGGGAGGGGCCCCGGCTGCACCAATCAGCTTCCTCCTCCGCCTCCAGCCTCTCAGCCAGGTGAGGACGCACAGACCCGGGTCAGGCACAGGTTCCAGACCTTGCAGTGACGATTACAAGGCTGTTTTAATTTCAGTGGGTTACAGTGATGCTGCAGGAATCAGAATTATTTTGACAGCAGTTTTTTTTATTTTTTTCATTGTCGATTTCGAGTTCAAAGCTGAAATGATGCCAGATCCCTTTTTGAAACCATCAAGGAGCTAAGAGGCAGGGCGGAGATCAGTTTTGGGTCGATCGATATGATTTTTTTTTTTTTTTTTGCAGGTCTATGGAAAACGCTACCCCACCTTACACGCCAAAATCTCGACGCAGGTGAGAGAATAGACACGGAGGTCTGTGTCTGTGTATCAATCAATCAATCTATTGGTTATATAGCACCTGTCATCCTATTCATCGATCGATCTGTGTTTTATAGCGCCTTTCGTGACAAATCACGTGGAAGCGCTGTGCAGATAAAGTAACGACAGAAATTCAAAACCGTACAAAACCAGTCACAGATGAGCCGACAAATACAAACATGTCAAATATATATATATATATATATATATCTCTATTAGTTTATTAAAATATGTATTCAGGCGTCTTGTAATGATGCGTTTCTGTACAGTTGTTATTATTATTATTATTATTTATTTCTTAGCAGACGCCCTTATCCAGGGTGACTTACAATTGTTACAAGATATCGCATTATTTTTACATACAATTCCCCATTTATACAGTTGGGTTTTTACTGGAGCAATCTAGGTAAAGTACCTTGCTCAAGGGTACAGCAGCAGTGTCCCCCCACCTGGGATTGAACCCACAACCCTCCGGTCAAGAGTCCAGAGCCCTGACCGCTACTCCACACTGCTGCCCACAATTACACCAGGGGTCGCTCGTTAGCTCAGCTTGATCATTTTCAGTTCTTCATTTGTCCTGTGAGAAAAAGCTATTGAGCGTTTCAGTAATGTGTATCGGAGCGAGCAGAAATTCTAGCTCTACACCCGTGTGGAAACGTCTCCGCACACCTCCAGATGTGTCATCTATATCCTTTATATACCCGTCTGCATGAAAACACCTCCGGGGGTGAGAATTTCAATCTCCGCTCAGTAATCAGGGATATAGAAACAACAGGCGCTCCGTGTGTGAAAATGTGAGACCGCTCTCTGCTTTAATCAGGCGTCTCAAACAGCTTTTAAAAAGTCTCAGGCGCTGTCTCCTATTTGTCAAACCAGTGATTCTAACTTTTTAATTTTCTCTGCTTTTAGAAGTATGGACTCCCCAAATTCTATGTACCCCGAAAATCTGCTCCCCAATCTGTCGGAGGACGACCCCGAATCTCAGAACTGGCAGGAGACGGTGGGGCGGGACCTCCTGTCAACGCTTGAGCCCAGGGAGATTGAGAGACAGGCCGTCATTTACGGTAGCTATTATTATTATTATTATTATTATTATTATTTATTTCTTAGCAGACGCCCTTATCCAGGGCGACATACAATTGTTACAAGATATCACATTATTTTTTACATACAATTACCCATTTATACAGTTGGGTTTTTACTGGAGCAATCTAGGTAAAGTACCTTGCTCAAGGGTACAGCAGCAGTGTCCCCCACCTGGGATTGAACCCACGACCCTTCGGTCAGGAGTCCAGAGCCCTAACCGCTACTCCACACTGCTGCCCTTAATTTTGAGTATTGAGATCGCTGCCTGATTTTCACTTTTTTAGGTTTTTCAAGAAGGTGTAAATTTCAACAGTGCTATTGAAATGTCTTTTGTGAACGCCAAGAGCGTTGCTGTGAAACCACAGCGCTGCTAAAAATAAACTTTGACGCACATTAAGAGGTTGATGTAGGCAATCGCAGTGACAGGCGTTATCTGTGTTTGTTCCTGAGTGTTTTAAAGCTGTGTGGATAATGTTTACGATTAACAAAATGGTTCAAAGTGCCCAATGCAGTTAAAAAAAAAAAACAACTTGATAAGCCTCGTCCTTTTGTTTTTGTTTAAGTTTGTTGTTAATTAAAAAAAAAAAATTAAAAAAAATTGTTCCAGTAGCTCTTGCATTCCCTGCGTTTTGGGCTGTTGTAAAATACGACCCATAATGCATCACCAGCTACAGCTCTGGCCAAAAGTGTTGCATCAACACCCTATAGAATGAACTCGTTGTGCTTCATAGAGTCCAATGAAAGCTGCTGAATAATGTTCCCTTGTTAACATATTGAATTCCACCCCCTCTATATAGAATGAACTCCCTCAGCTTCATAGAGTCCAATGAAAGCTGCTGAATAATGTTCCCTTGTTAACATATTGAATTCCACCCCCTCTATATAGAATGAACTCCCTCAGCTTCATAGAGTGGAATGAAAGCTGCTGAATAATGTTCCCTTGTTAACATATTGAATTCCACCCCCTCTATATAGAATGAACTCCCTCAGCTTCATAGAGTCCAATGAAAGCTGCTGAATAATGTTCCCTTGTTAACATATTGAATTCCACACCCAGGGCTCTGTAGTTTTCCATCTAAAGAATATGACATCATGAAATACTCCTGTACTACTATTATGGCTTCCGGTGTAGCCTTATATTTATAATTTTGCAGCTTCTCTTTTGATTTACACGATCTTAAATATCTAAATTTATGTTTCATGTAGTTTTTTATATTTTTTTCTCAGTCCTAAAATTCTAGGTGATGCAAAACCTTTGAGTTTTGAGAACCCGGTCGCCCCGAATTTTCAAACCTTTCAGATGCAGCGTTTATAATATTCTTAACGTCCTGTTAAACATTATTTTTTTTATTTATTTTTTTTCAGAACTGTTCACGACTGAGTCGTCGCACCTTCGGACGCTACGGGTTTTAGACCAAGTGTTTTATCAGAAGATGAAAACGGTTTTAAACTCGGAGGAGCTGAATTGCATATTCCCCAGCTTGCCGGCAGTCATCGAAGTTCACGGTAAGACGATCGTTCTTTCCCGGAGGGGATCCGGTTTCGCGTGATCCGAGATTCTGGGGTGGAAGGACAGCATGATCCCGGTTAGAACCGAGGAAACGGATGGGAAGGAGGAAGGGATATTCAAACACTGAGGTCAGTCGGCTCTCGCTCGTGAATTCTCTTCATGCTCTGATGAGGCTCCAGCGGCTGTGGCTGAAGGATCGGGAGAGGCGCTGGCTTAACGGTTAGAGCTGAGGGACTAGGAGGGAGGGAAGGAAGTGCTACTCCAGTGGCTATCTACACTTCACCCATTTGTGATTTGATGCAGTAACTTTTTTTTTTTTTTTTTGGGTTAACAAAATCAGACTGACAATGTGGGCAGCAGTGTGGAGTAGCGGTTAGGGCTCTGGACTCTTGACCGGAGGGTCGTGGGTTCAATCCCAGGTGGGGGGACACTGCTGCTGTACCCTTGAGCAAGGTACTTTACCTAGATTGCTCCAGTAAAAACCCAACTGTATAAATGGATAATTGTATGTAAAAAATAATGTGACATCTTGTAACAATTGTAAGTCGCCCTGGATAAGGGCGTCTGCTAAGAAATAAATAATAATAATGAGGTTTCAAAGAGAAAATTGAAGGCAATTTTTTTAATAAATTGCAAAAGTAGGCTGTTCCTCAAACCAGGACGAGGGTGTTTGATGGGTTCAGGGGGGGAGGAGATGCTGTTAGTTTTTGCTGTTCACGTGTGTGTGTTTTTGGTTTCTGTTCCCTGACAGCCTCCCTGTGTGATTCCATGAAGAGACTCCGAGATTCATCTTTTGTAAACGCCATTGGCGACATCATGCTTGCAAGGGTAAAAAAAAAAATTTAAAACTATAAAACATTTTCCCCAGTAATGGTGAAGTCCATGTGGAAAAAACGACATGAACATAATTTTTAGATCTTTTATTTAACATCATGTAATCAAAAGAAACTGCAAAATGATATCGCGTAAAAGTCTATACTGGAATCAATGACGGCAGTACAGTTTTACCTTTAAGTATATGGGGGGAAACTGCAAAGCGCTGGTTGTGGAATTCAATATGTTAACAAGGGAACATTATTCAGCAGCTTTCATTGGACTCTATGAAGCTGAGGGAGTTCATTCTATATAGAGGGGGTGGAATTCAATATGTTAACAAGGGAACATTATTCAGCAGCTTTCATTGGACTCTGTGAAGCTGAGTGAGTTCATTCTATATAGAGGGGGTGGAATTCAATATGTTAACATAACATTATTCAGCAGCTTTCATTGGACTCTATGAAGCTGAGGGAGTTCATTCTATATAGAGGGGGTGGAATTCAATATGTTAACAAGGGAACATTATTCAGCAGCTTTCATTGAACTCTATGAAGCTGAGGGAGTTCATTCTATATAGAGGGGGTGGAATTCAATATGTTAACAAGGGAACATTATTCAGCAGCTTTCACTGGACTCTATGAAGCTGAGGGAGTTCATTCTATATAGAGGGGGTGGAATTCAATATGTTAACAAGGGAACATTATTCAGCAGCTTTCATTGGACTCTGAAGCTGAGGGAGTTCATTCTATATAGAGGGGGTGGAATTCAATATGTTAACAAGGGAACATTATTCAGCAGCTTTCATTGGACTCTATGAAGCTGAGGGAGTTCATTCTATATAGAGGGGGTGGAATTCAATATGTTAACAAGGGAACATTATTCAGCAGCTTTCACTGGACTCTATGAAGCTGAGGGAGTTCATTCTATATAGAGGGGGTGGAATTCAATATGTTAAAAAGGGAACATTATTCAGCAGCTTTCATTGGACTCTATGAAGCTGAGGGAGTTCATTCTATATAGAGGGTGTGGAATTCAATATGTTAACAAGGGGACATTATTCAGCAGCTTTCATTGGACCCTATGAAGCTGAGGGAGTTCATTCTATATAGAGGGTGTGGAATTCAATATGTTAACAAGGGAACATTATTCAGCGGGTTTCATTGGACTCTATGAAGCTGAGGGAGTTCATTCTATATAGAGGGGGTGGAATTCATTATGTTAACAAGGGAGCGTTGTTCAGCAGCTTTCATTGGACTCTATGAAGCAGAACGAGTTGGTTTTCTGTATAGAGGGTGATGGTGTGAAGGCGCGGTCTCCTCCGAATTGATAGTCGCTGTTTCCGTGTTTCCGTGTCGCAGTTTGAAGGTTCGGCCGGAGAGGATTTCCAGGAGATCGTGTCTCAGTTCTGCAGCCATCAAGCCCTGGCCCTGGAGCTGATCAAAAACAAGCAGAGGAAAGAACCGCGATTCCAGCAGCTAATACAGGTGAGAGAGAGAGCAGCATTCACACAGCAGCTAATACAGGAGAGAGAGAGAGCAGCATTCACACAGCAGCTAATACAGGAGAGAGAGAGAGCAGCATTCACACAGCAGCTAATACAGGAGAGAGAGAGCAGCATTCACACAGCAGCTAATACAGGAGAGAGAGAGCAGCATTCACACAGCAGCTAATACAGGAGAGAGAGAGAGCAGCATTCACACAGCAGCTAATACAGGAGAGAGAGAGAGAGCAGCATTCACACAGCAGCTAATACAGGAGAGAGAGAGATCAGCATTCACACAGCAGCTAATAGAGGAGAGAGAGGGAGCAGCATTCACACAGCAGCTAATAGAGGAGAGAGAGGGAGCAGCATTCACACAGCAGGTAATACAGGAGAGAGAGAGCAGCATTCACACAGCAGCTAATACAGGAGAGAGAGAGGGAGCAGCATTCACACAGCAGCTAATACAGGAGAGAGAGAGCAGCATTCACACAGCAGCTAATACAGGTGAGAGAGAGCAGCATTCACACAGCAGCTAATACAGGAGAGAGAGAGAGCAGCATTCACACAGCAGCTAATACAGGAGAGAGAGAGAGAGATCAGCATTCACACAGCAGCTAATACAGGAGAGAGAGAGCAGCATTCACACAGCAGCTAATACAGGAGAGAGAGAGGGAGCAGCATTCACACAGCAGCTAATACAGGAGAGAGAGGGAGCAGCATTCACACAGCAGCTAATACAGGAGAGAGAGAGGGAGCAGCATTCACACAGCAGCTAATACAGGAGAGAGAGAGCAGCATTCACACAGCAGCTAATACAGGAGAGAGAGAGCAGCATTCACACAGCAGCTAATACAGGAGAGAGAGAGCAGCATTCACACAGCAGCTAATACAGGAGAGAGAGAGGGAGCAGCATTCACACAGCAGCTAATACAGGAGAGAGAGAGCAGCATTCACACAGCAGCTAATACAGGAGAGAGAGAGCAGCATTCACACAGCAGCTAATACAGGAGAGAGAGAGCAGCATTCACACAGCAGCTAATACAGGAGAGAGAGAGCAGCATTCACACAGCAGCTAATACAGGAGAGAGAGAGCAGCATTCACACAGCAGCTAATACAGGAGAGAGAGAGGGAGCAGCATTCACACAGCAGCTAATACAGGTGAGAGAGAGAGACTCACACACAGAGTTGAATACAGTTATATTCGGTCTGGGTCGATTTATTTAATTTTTTTTTCCTGTTTTTTTCAATTTTCAATTCCTTCGAAGGAACGACGCTGTAAAAATATATAATAAATAACGACGGCAACTGAAACCAACGTATTTGTAAGATGCGCAAAGTGTTTGAAATGTGAAGTTGGTTCTGGTCCTGTGTTTTTTTTTTTGTTTTGTTTTTTAATTGACTGTTATTTTTGTTTTTGTTTTGTCTTGGCAGGAGTGTGAAGCTAACCCGCAGTGCCGGCGATTACAGCTGAAAGATCTGCTGGTCTCTGAAATGCAGCGGCTGACCAAGTACCCGTTGCTGCTGGGGAACATCATCAAATACACGGACAGTGAGTTTGTTCTCGTTATTCTTCTCTGTCGCTCTGCTGCGTTGCTAATCGCCGCTGCTCTCTCTTCCTTTTAAAAATGTCACAGATCAGGTTGATTTCATTTGCTTGTTTGTTGGAAGCCAAATATATATATTTTTTAACATTGTTTTAGTATCGCAAAGCATTATGAAAGCTAACGGAGCAGGGCAGCAGTGTGGAGTAGCGGTTAGGGCTCTGGACTCTTGACCGGAGGGTCGTGGGTTCAATCCCAGGTGGGGGGACACTGCTGCTGTACCCTTGAGCAAGGTACTTTACCTAGATTGCTCCAGTAAAAACCCAACTGTATAAATGGGGGAAAACTACAAAGCGCTGGGTGTGGAATTCAATATGTTAACAAGGGAACATTATTCAGCAGCTTTCATTGGACTCTATGAAGCTGAGGGAGTTCATTCTATATAGAGGGGGTGGAATTCAATATGTTAACAAGGGAACATTATTCAGCAGCTTTCATTGGACTCTATGAAGCTGAGGGAGTTCATTCTATATAGAGGGGGTGGAATTCAATATGTTAACAAGGGAACATTATTCAGCAGCTTTCACTGGACTCTGTTTGTTGTGAGCAGTGCAGCGCGGCTGTAGCGCAGCGTGTGAGTAATTGATCTCTCCTGTGTGTCAGGTTTGAACCCGGATCTTCCTCTGCTGAAGCGCGCTCAGCACTGCTGCCGCGGGATCCTAAAGGTGGTCAACCAGGCGGTCAAGGAGACTGAGAACAGACACAGGCTCGACCAATACCAGCGCAAGCTGGACCTCACGCCCCTGGAGAGGACGACCAATCCCGTCGCAGCGCAGTTCAAGGTCTGTCTGCCTGTCTCTCTCTCTCTCTCTCTGTCTTTCTCTTGTCTCTCTGAGTCTCTGTCTGTGTGTTTCTTACTGTGTCTTTCTTTCTTTCTCTCCTCTGTGTGTCTCGCTGTGTTTCCTGGGTGTCTCTCTCTCTCCTCTCTCCTCTGTCTGTCTCTTTCTTTTCTCTCTCCTCTCTCATTGTCTCTCTCACACACATATTCTCTCGCTCTCTCCTCTCTTTTTCTCTGTCTTTCTTTCCTCTCTGTGTGTGTCTCTCACTGTGTTTCCTCTCTCTCTCTCTCTCTCTCTCTCTCTCTCTCTCTCTCTCTCTCTCTCTCTCTCTCTCTCTCTCTCTCTCTGTGTGTTTGGAAGTGACACCACACACAAACAGCTCTGAATGTTTGTATGAATTTGCTGTATTAATGTGGTGGTGCTCTGGGCAGCGTCTCTTGAAAGACGTCGGACGTCTAGTGGAAACGTTTTTGTCGTTTTTGAGTTTGTGAAGTTTCTTTCTTTTTCAGTGTCTTTGTAAATGCAGCGTTGTTTTAATGTTGTGATAGTTCAGGGTGATTTTGACTGGACGAGACTTTCTTTCAATCCAGAACCTCGACCTGACCACAAAACGAATGATCCACGAGGGGCCGCTGACGTGGAGGGTCAGCAAAGACAAGACCATCGGTATGTGTCTGCCTGCGTCTCTGTCTGCCTGCGTCTCTGTCTGCCTGCGTCTCTGTCTGCCTGCGTCTCTGTCTGCCTGTGTCTCTGTCTGTCTGTCTGTCTCTCTATCTGTCTGTCTGTCTGTCTATCTATCTATCTGTCTGTCTGTCTCTATCTATCTATCTATCTATCTATTTGTCTGTCTGTCTGTCTGTCTGTCTGTCTGTCTGTCTATCTACCTATCTGTCTGTCTGTCTCTATCTATCTGTCTGTCTGTCTGTCTATCTATCTGTCTGCCTGTCTGTCTGCCTGTCTGTCTGTCTGTCTGTCTGTCTGCCTGTCTGTCTGTCTGTCTGCCTGTCTGTCTGTCTGTCTGTCTGTCTGTCTGTGTGTCTGTGTGTCTGCGTGTGTGTCTGTCTCTCTATCTGTCTGTCTGTGTGTCTGTCTGTCTGCCTGTCTGTCTGCGTGTGTGTCTGTCTGTCTGCCTGTCTGCCTGTGTGTCTGTCTATCTGTGTCTCTGTCTGTGTGTCTGTCTGTCTCTGTCTGCGTGTCTGTCTGTCTGTGTCTGCCTGTCTGTCTGTGTGTCTGTCTGTCTGTGTCTGCTTGTCTGTCTGTCTGAAATCTAACATGAAATACTGCTGTGCTACTATTATGGCTTCCGGTATAGACTTTCATGCAATATCATTTTGTAGTTTCTTTGATTTACACGATGTTAACTTAAAGATCAAAATGATGTTCCTATAGGTTTTAAAAAAAATAAATAATTATTATTTCTCAATCCTAGAACTCTAGGGTGATGCAAAACTTTCGTTTACTCAATAAAGGAGTCGAATCGCTTAAAAAAAAAAAAAAAACATTTAAAAATATGTTTGACTTCCGTCTGGCAATTTGACCGTGTGCCGACCGCGGAACGGTGTCTGTGTTTCAGAGCTCCAGGCCCTCCTGTTGGAAGATCTGCTGGTCCTGCTGCAGCGAGTGGATGACCGACTGGTCCTGCGATGTCCCACCAAGACTCTGGGAGGAGGCGGCTCGGACCTCAAAATGTTCTTCAGTCCCATCGTCCGGCTGGATTCAGTGCTAGTCCGATCGGTAGCTACTGGTAAGAGGAACAGCGGTCTGTTTGTTTCAGTCTCGGAAAGAGTTCTTGGGACCCCCCTGAGGGTCTCCCCTGCTAAAGGCACGGCCGTGTGGTGTGCAGGGGGGGAGTCACACAGTCAGGGGAGCGCAGGGGTCCCCGAGGGTCTCCCCTGGTAAAGGCACGGCCGCGTGGTGTGCAGGGGGGAGTCACACAGTCAGGGGAGCGCAGGGGTCCCCGAGGGTCTCCCCTGGTAAAGGCACGGCCGCATGGTGTGCAGGGGGGGAGTCACAGAGTCAGGGGAGCGCAGGGGTCCCCGAGGGTCTCCCCTGGTAAAGGCACGGCCGCGTGGTGTGCAGGGGGGGGAGTCACACAGTCAGGGGAGCGCAGGGGTCCCCGAGGGTCTCCCCTGGTAAAGGCACGGCCGCATACATACTTTTTACTGTCTTTTTTTTTTTTGTGTGTGTTTTTGAATAGTCTAGTGTTCTACATGTCCTTGTTGGTTTGCCTGCTCTGTTTCGCAAAAGGGAATTTGAACTGTCTTTTTCTGCTGGATTAATTGTTGCAGCTTTAGTGTGTGCGTGTGTCTGTGTGCGCGAGCGTGTGTGTGCGCTCGCTCGCTAAACTCCTGTCCTTTCTGATTCTCAGACAAAAAGGCTTTATTTATAATCAGCACGTCAGAAAGGCAGATCTATGAACTGGTGGCTGGAACTTCATCAGAGAAAAACACGTGAGTCACAAGCGATCTGTCTCTCTCTCTCTCTCTCTCGCTGACGCTGTCTGTCTGTCTGTCTCTCTCTCTCTCTGTCTCTCTCTCTCCCCTCTCTCTCTTTCTCGCTGTCTCTCTCTCTGTCTACAGTGTAGCTCACAGCCATCTCCTCCTCCTTTTTTCTTTTTATTTTTTAGTTGGAAGGACTTGCTGGAAGAAGCCGTCTCATTGGCCACTCAGTCACAAGCTCCAGCCAATCACAGGCCAGCTGCTGTAACGTGAGTTCTCGCTTCCGGTTTTCGGGTCTGTGTTCCTTGTGTTTGCGAAATTTCTCTTTGCGATTCTCTCTCTCTGTCTCTCTCTCTCCCCCCTCTCTCTCTCTGTCTCTCTCTCCTCTCTCCCCGTCTCTCCCCCTCTCTCTCTCTCCCCCCTCTCTCTCTCTCATGCTCTCATATTCCCTCTCTCTCTCTCTCTCTCTCTCCCCCTCTCTCTCTCTCTCTGTCTCTCTCTCTCCCCGTCTCTCTCTCCTCTCTCCCCGTCTCCCCCCCTCTCTCTCTCTCATGCTCTCATATTCCCTCTCTCTCTCTCTCTCTCTCTCTCATGCTCTCATATTCTCTCTCTCTCTCTCTCTCTCTCTCTCTCTCTCTCTCTCCCCCCCTCTCTCTCTCTCTCTCTCTCTCTCTCTCTCTCTGAATTCACTTTCCATTCACCCAAACGCTGCCCTGCCCAATCCTAAACTAGGAAAGCGTCTGACTTACGATGAGAACACAATAACACGTACAGGCCAGGCCGCTGGATTTCAATCTCATGAAACGGTTTCTTTTCCAGCTCGTCCAGTTTAGATCTGGAACCCGAGTCTTCGGGGACAACGGGAAGCGAGGACTACAACTCGGGTAAGAACAGAAGACTAAAAAAAAAAAAAAGGATTGAGAACATCCGGGCTCTCGTGCCTTGTCAGCGCACCATCCTCTCTTACTGGAGGGGAGGGAAACCCCATTTAAAAGCACAGAATCGAGTCTTTTTTTTAATCCCAGTGTTTCAGAAACTTCTTCAGCTGGTCGGGTGTTCCGTGCGTTTATAACACTGTGTGTGATTGTGATTATTATTATTATTATGGTTATTTCTTTCTTAGCAGACGCCCTTATCCAGGGCGATTTACAAGATATCACATTATTTTTTTTACATACAATTACCCATTTATACAGTTGGGTTTTTACTGGAGCAATCTAGGTAAAGTACCTTGCTCAAGGGTACAGCAGCAGTGTCCCCCACCTGGGATTGAACCCACGACCCTCCGGTCAAGAGTCCAGAGCCCTAACCACTACTTCACACTATGGGTTAGGGATTAGGTATTATGGGTTTGGGATTAGGGATTAGGGATTATGGGTTTGGGATTAGGGATTATGGGTTTGGGATTAGGGATTATGGGTTAGGGGTTTGGGATTATGGGTTAGGGATTAGGGGGTTAGGGGTTAGGGGTTTGAGATTATGGGTTTGGGATTAGGGATTATGGGTTTGGGATTAGGGGTTAGGGATTAGGGGGTTAGGGGTTTGGGATTAGGGATTATGGGTTTGGGATTAGGGGTTAGGAATTAGGGGTTAGGAATTAGGGGGTTAGGGGTTTGAGATTATGGGTTTGGGATTATGGGTCAGGGATTAGGGTTGGTAAAAATGCTCTAAACTGAATGGCAATGTTTATCTCTTTCAGAGCTGAATTATTTTTGTCGAGCTGAATAATAAATATACGTGAGAGCAAGACAACTTTTAATAAAAAAAATAAAAAATAACATTTAACACATTTCCACGTTACTCCTTCAGACTGGTCCCGCGAGGGTCATATTCATAAATCATTTTACAAAAAGAAAAAAAAATTGTAGTCATTATTATTATTATTATTATTATTATTATTATTATTATTATTATTATTATTGGAAGAATCCCTGGTCGAGCCTTCTGTTTCCATGGAAACCGAGACCGCTGAGGACACCGACGAGGTGACCACTCCCACGCCTCCAGCTGACCAATCGGCGGGCGGTATCGATGACGTCACGGAAGCCCCGCCCCCCAGCTTCACGGGAGGGATTGCAGACGCTGCTCTGCAGGACGGTGAGTCTCTCACGTGAGACAGCGTGACGGGAGCGATTACTGCAGAGTCTGCAAACAACAAACCACGCGATCCACCCCCCCAACCCCCCCGCGGGGCGCTGCGGCTGATAAATAACTCCAGATCACCTCATTCATTCATTCATAACATCCTGACAACAGCTTCCTTTTTTTTTTTTACATTCGGAACTTTTAAAAGTCTGTTTTCAAAGCTCTCCTCTCAAGTTTGACGTTTTGAAATCTAACATGAAGTTTTGCTGTGCTGCTGTGTGTGGCTTCCGGTGGACTCTCTTTTTTTCTGGGATATCATTGTGTAGTTTCTTTGATTCACATGATGTTAAATAAAATGTCTAAATTATGTGGTTTTTATATATAGATAGACAGCTATCTATCTATCTATCTGTCTGTGTGTGTGTGTGTGTGTGTGTGTGTGTGTGTATATAGATAGATAGATATCTATCTGTCTGTGTGTGTGTGTGTGTGTGTGTGTGTGTGTGTGTGTGTGTGTGTGTGTGTGTGTGTATATAGATAGATAGATATCTATCTGTCTGTGTGTGTGTGTGTGTGTGTGTGTGTGTATATAGATAGATAGATAGATATCTATCTGTCTGTGTGTGTGTGTGTGTGTGTGTGTGTGTGTGTGTGTGTGTGTGTGTGTGTATATAGATAGATAGATATCTATCTGTCTGTGTGTGTGTGTGTGTGTGTGTGTGTGTGTGTGTGTATATATAGATATAGATATAGATAGATATCTATCTGTGTGTGTGTGTGTGTATATATAGATAGATAGATATCTATCTGTCTGTGTGTGTGTGTGTGTGTGTGTGTGTGTGTGTGTATAGATATAGACAGATAGATATCTGTGTGTGTGTCTGTATATAGAGAGAGAGATATCCATTTGTGTGTGTATGTGTGTTTATATATAGAGATAGATAGATATCTGTCTGTGTGTATATAGATAGATATCTGTGTGTGTGTGTATAGATAGATATCTGTGTGTGTGTGTGTATAGATAGATATCTATCTGTGTGTGTATATAGATAGATATCTA
>NW_026707866.1:200000-215381 GCF_902713425.1 Acipenser ruthenus
ATCAATAACCTCTAGTTTTAAATATTGGCCGGGTTAGTTCTCGGTAGATTTTGCAATCTGATTGTATGTATTTTTCCCACCTCTCTGCAGGTAAAGAAGGCAACCCGACAGATCTCATTCAACCAGAAACTCGATCGACGGGCTTTTGAATCCCATCTGGAGCGGAGAGCGAAGAAGCAGAAAAATTATCTCTCTCTCTCCCGTCTCAAAACCTTTTTTCCCTGCATGCGAGCAAACGCATTTATTAAAAAAAACATTGAAATGAATCGAGCCTCGCTTTCAAGTCGAACTCGTCTTGGAACTGGAACGCCGCGGAACTGGAACGCCGTGGAACTGGAACGCCTTGGAACTGGAACGCCGCGGGGGAGCCAATGGGAGACACCCGGGGGTCCGGTCTCGTAACCTCAGCGCTGGATTCAAGGCGCTCCGCATCTGTGTTGGTTTGCGGGTTAAACTAACGGCATTCGGGGGTCCCGGTTTAGCCGGCGGGGGTGCGTGAAACGCGGAGAGGCGCGGAGGAGGCGCGGTGACTGACAGACACAGAGATGCAGTTTAGTAACTTAACAGCGTAACCTAAAAACCTGAGACAGCTACGGACAGGAAGTTTTGCATCCGCTAGGATTTTAGGATCCCCCCCTAACCCCCACGTTTCCACGTCCACGAGTTAGCAAGTAGTGTTTGTTATCAGTAATATGTGAATGCTGGTTTTAGAATTGTTTTTGAATTGAATGCTTGTGGAGAACATTAATTGTATACATAGTATAAATATTTGATGTGTCCTTTACTGTTGTTGTTGTTATATAATGCTGTACAATGTAAAATCCCTAATTGTATTATTATTTAATTATTATTGCTTAGTGTTTTGTAGATTATATATATATATAGAAAATGATGATGATGTTGACCGTAAAATCTTTTTTTCTTGTTTTAAAAGAAAAAAATAGCTTCGCAAAACCAAGGTGTATTAATGTTTCAGTTGACGTGTTTTGTGAAATAAAAAAAAAATAAAAAAAAAAGTTGACAATTATTATTTTTAGGAATTAATTCATTGCAAACTCCAAAGAACTACAAATCCCACATTGCATTTCGAATCCGACGTGTCGACGTTCCCAGCGCGCCGACGTCACTTGACCGCCGCGGAACGACGGAGACAAACAGAGAGAAGATGGCGGCGGCTGCAGGAGACGGGCAGGATAACGATTTGGACGAGCTGCTGGACAGTAAGGAAGAGATTGTCGGAGAAACACTGAATCAAAATCGACGAGGGGGACGGATTCGTATAGGGGAGAAAGGGAGCCGGCGGGAAAGGAAGTTTGGTGGTGCGGGGTTCAACGGGGTCGAAATAAAAACTTAAATTACAAATGTAAAAACACATATCGGTAGCTGTGTATGCAGCCCTTAAGCAATTATAGATTATAATAAAAACCGCAATTTCTTTTTTTCCTTTTCTGTTAACGGAGGTAGAAGAAGTTGCGGCGTTCTCTGAAGTTTGCAAGTTTATTTTTTTCCCCTCGTTTTATTAAATACAAACAGGCTAGATGAAATGCGTACGTACCCAGTGTAAGAGGAATTGGATTTACGGGCTTGCTGTCGTTTTTGTAGATTTATAACTTTTTCAAATACGGGATTTTGAAGCAGAAATATTTGTGCATTAAATTCTCTCTACCCGTAATGTAATTATTAATAAAATCAAAGATCGCGCCTGCAGGTTTATCCGAGTGAAAAACTGGGACTTTCACTGAGGCCCTAGAGCAACTCTGAAGCCGTTATTGAAATAGTAGCTAATAATAATAATAATAATAATAATAATAATAATAATCATCGCACAATCACCATTTAAAAATGAAACACCGAGTGTTATTTATTGCTAATCATAACCATTAGTTGTTTCTGTTGGGATCTCATGAAAACATTTTGAGAGCACAAAAAAAGACAGATTAGAGGTGGAAACATTTTAATAAGTAATGAGATCAGCTGTTACCGGTTAAAGCGAAATTCTTAAATAAATAATCCATACGATTGTAGTTTTATTTCTGAAGGACGCGACACGCCCCCTAATATAATACTGTGCTGTTAACTTGCTGAGCAAATCCATAAATATACAAAATAATAATAATGATGATAATAATGATAATGATAATCGTATTTTGTCACACTTGTACTTGCTTGAACCAAAGTCATTGTATTTATCTTGCTCTTAATTATATTGTTACTTGTGTTGTGATTCTTGAAATGTATTTGTTTACGATTGTAAGTCGCCCTGGATAAGGGCGTCTGCTAAGAAATAAATAATAATAATAATAATAATAATAATAATAATAATAATAATGTGAATACAAAATAGCAAAACCAGGACGATTTTAACCGTTTTCACGCGTGAAATATTGAAACTAGCTGGACACACAAATTATAAAATATTTTTCATTGACTTTTAACACGTTTTGAAACCCAGGGTTGGGTACAGCATTGCAGGTGCGAGTTTCAGTTTGTGAGTTGATGGATGTTTGATTGATTGATTGATTGATTGATTGATTGATTGATTTTCAATCTGCCTGCAGGCGCTCTCGATGATTTTGACAAGCCCAAGCTCCCTGCAGCGCCACCTGGTGGCGAGGGGGTCTCTGACGCGACGCCTTCACCTGCAGCTGCTTCTGCGGGAGACAGTGAGAAAGTAATTAATGATCTCTACCGCTAAATCTGTATCAGCCAGAATCAAATAAGAAACTATAAGAATGAAATCAGTACGCTGGCTAATAGGAACGTGTGTTTCTTTTGGTTTTGCAGTTCTTAAAGTTTTTTATATTATGCAATTATTATTATTATTATTATTATTATTATTATTATTATTGTTCAAGTTATTTTAACTTGATTGTAATATATATATATTTAATTTTAAATATGTTTCCAGCATAATCTCTTCCCCTATGAGGTTATAATCAATGTTTCATCAATATATATTTCTATTTGTGTGTGTGTGTGTGTGTGTGTGTGTGTTTTCTCTCGCTAGCGCCCCCCTCTGTTTGAAGACCAGCAGTTCTTCGAGGCGCTCTTCGAAGGAGAATTGGCCAATCAGGCGCGAGACGAGTTTGACAAGGCCATGAAGGAGCTGGCCCAGGAGGAGCCTCAGCTCGTGGAGCAGTTTCAGCGCCTGTCGGAGGCAGCCGGCAAAGTCGGTATGCCTGCATTATTATTATTATTATTATTATTATTATTATTATTATTATTTATTTCTTAGCAGACGCCCTTATCCAGGGCGACTTACAATTGTTACAAGATATCACATTATTTTTACATACAATTACCCATTTATACAGTTGGGTTTTTACAGGAGCAATCTAGGTAAAGTACCTTGCTCAAGGGTACAGCAGCAGTGTCCCCCACCTGGGATTGAACCCACGACCCTCCGGTCAAGAGTCAGAAGCCCTAACCACTACTCCACACTGCTGCCCCCCAACCCAGCATGTAACCCTGACCTAAACCCCAACCTCAACCCCAACACTAACCTCAACCCCAACACTAACCTCAACCCCAACACTAACCCCAACCCCAACACTAACCTCAACCCCAACACTAACCTTAACAGTTTAGTTTCACCGTCTGAAGTCTTTGTTTTTATATTTCTATCTGCTGTTTCCTTACAGGAAGTGACGCGTCTTCACAGCGGGAGTTCACACACTGCCTGAAGGACACTCTCAGCGGATTGGCTAAAAACGCAGACGACTTGCAGGTACACGCCCACCAGCGACGCCCTCTCCGCTTCAGGGACGCGTCCGCCCAGAGGGGTGTGTTTACACGAGGGAACTCCCGCTGTGTCGGCGTGAGCGTCGAAACGTCTACACCAGAGCTGTCGCACTCCGCTCCTGTAGGGGGCGCTGCAGCGGCCGCGTCTGGCTTTCCTTCCACCCCCGAGCTCTCCTTGACCTTTTTGTTTAAAAGTATTTTTTTTCCAGTCAAACGGGTTTAAAAGGCCCTGCATATCAACAAAGCACTCACTAGGCATCTCCAGCCCCACTTTCGTTCGCTATCGCTTTCACATATGCTAAGAAATAAATAATAATAATAATAAGTCGTACATACCGATCAATCATCTCCTGATCACTCGTTTTATCACCAAACTCCTCAATAATGCGATCCAAGTCATTATTTTATTACTATAACATCTCAAAAAAGCTCTGTCCGTGATAGTCTCTGTGCGCTGATTCAGTAGTAGGCAGCTTGTTTCCTTATGATCGCCCCGATCTGATGCCAGGGGCAAGTATGACTATTCATGAGATACCCCCTTTTTTTTTTCGGCTTGTCTCGGCTCCTGTCGCTCCCACTCGGCCATTGAATGGTTTTCTCGGCTTTTTCCGGAGAAAAAACGACTAGAAATCCGTTTTTTGCGTTTTTTTGATGATGTCGGACAGGGTCCCACATCGGACCAGATAGGAATAATTGCAATGTCGGACCAGGACCGACATAGGACCAGAAAGGGTTCAAAGTTTGAACAAATAATGAGATTGGGGACTTGAATTTTGACAGGTCTGCTGAAGAGAGGCACACTTTTTTTTAACACAAGAAGAAAATTGCTTGCATTGGATTCAGTTAAAAAATATTTAGACCCTTTTTTTTAATGGCTTGTCTTTGCTCTGCCCACCAGAGCTCCGGATTGGCCGGCGAGGACCTGGCCCACACGCTGCAAGGCTTGGGATTGGACGAAGGGATTGGAGCAGGGGAAGGGGGCGGGGAAGACGCCAACATTCTACCCATCATGCACTCCATCATGCAGAACCTGCTTTCCAAAGAGGTGCTGTACCCGTCTCTGAAAGAGATCACAGAGAAGGTAACCAGGCGCTCCCCCAGCCCCGCTCCTGCGTGGGGGACCCCCCCTGTCTCTGCCGGCTTTCACTCCCAGTGACTTCACTAGACCCCTCCTCTCCGTTGTGTCGTTGCAGTATCCTGATTGGCTGAGCTGTCACCGGGAGTCCCTCCCCCCGGGCGAGTTCAAGCGTTTCGAGGAGCAGCACAGACTCATGGGAGAAATCTGCCGGCAGTTTGAGAGTGCGGGGGGGGAGCAGTCTCAATTCGAGAGCGTCCTGGAGCTCATGCAGAAGGTGTGTGTGTGTGTGTGTGTGTGTGTATCCTGGAGCTCATGCAGAAGGTGTGTGTGTGTCTGTATCCTGGAGCTCATGCAGGAGGGGTGAGTGTGTGTGTGTGTGTGTGTGTGTGTGTGTCTGTATCCTGGAGCTCATGCAGGAGGTGTGTGTGTGTGTCTGTATCCTGGAGCTCATGCAGGAGGGGTGTGTGTGTGTGTGTGTGTGTGTGTGTGTGTCTGTATCCTGGAGCTCATGCAGGAGGTGTGTGTGTGTGTGTGTGTGTGTGTCTGTATCCTGGAGCTCATGCAGGAGGTGTGTGTGAGTGTATCCTGGAGGAGCTCATGCAGGAGGTGTGTGTGTGTGTGTGTGTGTATCCTGGAGCTCATGCAGGAGGTGTGTGTGTGTGTGTGTGTGTATCCTGGAGCTCATGCAGGAGGTGTGTGTGTGTCTGCGTGTGTGTGTGTGTGTGTGTGTGTGTGTGTGTATCCTGGAGCTCATGCAGGAGGTGAGTGTGTCTGTCTGTGTGTGTGTGTGTGTGTGTGTGTATCCTGGAGCTCATGCAGGAGGGGTGTGTGTGTGTGTCTGTGTCTGTATCCTGGAGCTCATGCAGGAGGTGAGTGTGTCTGTCTGTGTGTGTGTATCCTGGAGCTCATGCAGGAGGTGTGTGTGTGTGTATCCTGGAGCTCATGCAGGAGGTGTGTGTGTGTGTGTGTGTCTGTCTGTATCCTGGAGCTCATGCAGGAGGTGTGTGTGTGTGTGTGTATCCTGGAGCTCATGCAGGAGGTGTGTGTGTGTGTGTCTGTATCCTGGAGCTCATGCAGGAGGTGTGTGTGTGTGTGTATCCTGGAGCTCATGCAGGAGGTGTGTGTGTGTCTGTGTGTGTGTATCCTGGAGCTCATGCAGGAGGTGTGTGTGTGTGTGTATCCTGGAGCTCATGCAGGAGGTGTGTGTGTGAGTGTATCCTGGAGCTCATGCAGGAGGTGAGTGTGTGTGTGTGTGTGTGTGTGTGTGTGTATCCTGGAGCTCATGCAGAAGGTGTGTGTGTGTGTGTGTGTGTGTGTGTATCCTGGAGCTCATGCAGGAGGTGTGTGTGTGTGTGTGTGTGTGTATCCTGGAGCTCGTGCAGGAGGTGTGTGTATCCTGGAGCTCATGCAGGAGGTGTGTGTGTGTGTGTGTGTGTGTGTGTGTGCGTGAATCCTGGAGCTCATGCAGGAGGTGTGTGTGTGTGTGTGTGTGTGTATCCTGGAGCTCATGCAGGAGGTGTGTCTGTCTGTTGGGTCAAAAAGCAGATTGATTTATTTCAGGGATATTAAACCCAGGCCCAAAATAAATAAAAAAAAAAATGACTTAGTGGTTTATTAATTAATTTCCCGTCCTTTTCTGAGAATGACATTGTGTTTAACCGTAGCATTTGAATTCCACAGTGTTGATTTGAAAAGAATCGCGAGCCCTTGGTTGTTTGTCCCCACCCCCTCCAATGATGCCTTTCATGTGTTTCAGCTTCAGGACCTCGGGCACCCCCCCAAAGAACTGGCAGGAGAGACGGTGAGTCTGTCTGTCTGTCTGTCTTGATAGTTGGTGTCTATCAGTCTGATTCTCATCATCTGTTTGTGTCTTAAGTACTTACTCCATCTCTCTCTCTCTCTCTCTCTCTCTCTCCTGACAGCCCCCAGGCTTGAACTTTGACCTGGATGGCCTTAATCTCCCAGGGGCGGGAGGCGGGGAGCAGTGCGCAGTCATGTGACCGCCTCAACCGCCAGCTGATTGGAGGAAAGCAAATGCGTCGTCCTCCAAAAAAAAAAAAAAAACCTTCGACCAGACCAACGGTTTCAAACGACCTTGGAAAATTAGCAACTGGACAGAGACTCGCACCCGCTGCCCCCAACCCTAACCCCTTCCCCCAAATCACGTCGAAGCGTGACGTTCTGCAGAGAGACGTTTCGATGACTAAAAAAAGGACTAAAAAGATAACACATTAAAATGAGTAAATCTTAATGTTGAATGCAGAGATTTTCACTAAGCCTGTCTTAAACACTTCTGTGTGTGTATATATAAAAAAATAATAATTAATACTTGAAGGAAGCAGCAGAATTTTTTTTTTTAGCAGAAGAAAATCTACCGCTTCCTTGTGAGGAACTGTTTTTAGCTTGTCCCATGCTTTGCCTTGCCTCTGTGGCGGTTCGGAGACTCCTGTGTCTCGGCAGAGGAGACACAGCGGTTGGAAAGTGTTCCAGAGGCTGCTGGGAGACGGTGAATTCACACAGGGTGACCGGAGAGGCCCTAGTTTTTATTTTAAAACGGGAAACGTCTTTCAGGAATTGATTGTTAAAGAGTTATTTAGCAGACGCTTTTATCCAAAGCGATTTACAGAGACTAGGGGGGTGAACTCTGCATCATCAACAACTGCTGCTGCTGCAGAGTCACTTCCAATAGGAGCTTGTTTGTTTGACGTCTCATCCTGAAGGACGGAGCACAAGGAGGTTCAGTGACTTGCTCAGGGTCAGACACACACAGGGAGTCAGTGGCTGCTGCAGAGTCACTTCCAATAGGAGCTCGTTTGTTTGACGTCTCGTCCGAAGGACGGAACACAAGGAGGTTCAGTGACTTGCTCAGGGTCACACACACACACAGGGAGTCAGTGGCTGCTGCAGAGTCACTTCCAATAGGAGCTCGTTTGTTTGACGTCTCGTCCGAAGGACGGAACACAAGGAGGTTCAGTGACTTGCTCAGGGTCACACACACACAGGGAGTCAGTGGCTCAGCCGGGTGATTGGAACCTCCTCGTATCCAGACCCCTTTTCTCTAATCCGCTGGACCAGCGAGCCCTCATAACCACTCACTACAGCAAGCATGTGAACTTATTGGTACCTGCGTCTGTGTGTTATTCAGAGATCTGTGAACGCAGACCTCAGCTGGGATTATAAACCCACACTCACTCTCACACACACAGAGACGCGTGTTCCTGCAGATCAAACGACATCAATAAATAAATGGAGCTAGTGTTCAGAATTTTGTTGTTTTTCAAAGAAGCGAATTTGGTAGTGCATGGGTTAATTTTGTTAGCGGTTCACGGGTTCAGCCCTGCCTGTTGATTGGTTTCTCGCTGCGCGATGGTTTAAGAACTATTTTATTCTTTCCTCTCCAGCTGGATGGCTACTGCATCGTAAAAAAAATCGACATTTAAGAAATGTTTTATTTCTGAATCGTTTTATTTTTTATTAAGAACACGGTTCTAAAGCACTACTTCGTCTAATCGCATACTGTACGTGTGATTGTAACTTTTTAAAAATATTAAAAACAACAGAGAGAGTTTTAAAAGTGTCCTTTCAAGTTTTTTTTTTACTGTTAGTTTTTCAATCCTGTTGTCTGGAGGTTCACAACCCAAACACCCCCCCCCCCAAAATAAAAAACGCAAAGGTAGAGGCGAAAAGTCGCACGACGCAAAGACATTTCCATTTCAATCTGTAGCACAGAAACACTGTTTGGAAAAGGGAAAAGGCAAAAGGGTTTGGCTCCCAAGACATTGCTGCCTGGAGTCAGTCCGACGGTCTTGTCAAAACGTGGAACTCTATCTTCGAAAGCCTTTCAGGAAAGCGAACTAAGAGGTAGAATTCTCTGTGCATTTGTCTTCTAAAAACAGAGACGTTTCTGCTTCCTTTTGTGAATATAATTCCTACCAGACAGCGACAAATGTTTAGCATCATCACCCTCTACATAGAATAAACTAAATAATAAACGCTGCTGAGTAATGTTCCCTTGTTAACATATTGAATTCCACCCCCTCTATATAGAATGAACTCCCTCAGCTTCATAGAGTCCAATGAAAGCTGCTGAATAATGTTCCCTTGTTAACATATTGAATTCCACCCCCTCTATATAGAATGAACTCCCTCAGCTTCACAGAGTCCAATGAAAGCTGCTGAATAATGTTCCCTTGTTAACATATTGAATTCCACCCCCTCTATATAGAATGAACTCACTCAGCTTCATAGAGTCCAATGAAAGCTGCTGAATAATGTTCCCTTGTTAACATATTGAATTCCACCCCCTCTATATAGAATGAACTCCCTCAGCTTCATAGAGTCCAATGAAAGCTGCTGAATAATGTTCCCTTGTTAACATATTGAATTCCACCCCCTCTGTATAGAATGAACTCCCTCAGCTTCATAGAGTCCAATGAAAGCTGCTGAATAATGTTCCCTTGTTAACATATTGAATTCCACAGCCTCTATATAGAATGAACTCCCTCAGCTTCATAGAGTCCAATGAAAGCTGCTGAATAATGTTCCCTTGTTAACATATTGAATTCCACACCCAGCGCTTTGTAGTTTTCCCCCCATAGAGTTAACGCAAAAAACCTACATTTGGACACAGAAGAGATTTCATTCAGCTGTGAACACAAAGACTGAATTTTAAAAAAGGACCCAAGCTATCAGATTCTAAATATTTTTATTAGTAACACGTTTTTTAATATATGTTGGATATTTCAGTGACAAAGCACACATTAGGATTGGTTAACATAGAAGCCAATAGCCGAAGCAGGTAAAGGTCACATGACCGCTATTCTTGGTACAGATCACAAAGGTTTGTATAATCGACCAATCAGAGGGCTCCGTGCGGTGCAGGCTTAACGGAACTGGAGAGGACTGATGCGCAAGCCGAGTGCATCCTTCCCAATCTCTGTGGCCTGAAAACCAGGGGAAAAATATATATATATATTAACATAAAAACAATGCAATACATTTTATTCTGGGTAGCGGTGTGGAGTAGCGGTTCTAGACTCTTGACCGGAGGGTCGTGGGTTCAATCCCAGGTGGGGGGACACTGCTGCTGTACCCTTGAGCAAGGCACTTTACCTAGATTGCTCCAGTAAAAACCCAACTGTATACATGGGGAATTGTATGTAAAAATAATGTGATATCTTGTAACAATTGTAAGTCGCCCTGGATAAGGGCGTCTGCTAAGAAATAAATAATAATAATAATAATAATAATAATAATAATAAATATTCTGTTTTTACAAAAAAAAAAACCTTAACCTTAGTCTTAAAAATCAAATAAAAAACTTAATTTTTTATTTATCATCATGTACTTTTTTTTCCAATTCAAAATCATAATCTATTTTTTATTTTTCATTAATTTGTAATAAAAACTACACGACACCCTGCCCTGGATGCCCCGAAGCCTGGGGCACGGGTCGAGCGGGGCAGGGGGTTGGTTCTCACCTGGGTGACTCGGCACACCTGTCCCTTGAACTCCGGAGAGTAGCAGGCTCCAGACAGGGGGCACCTCTCCACAGCCTTGCCCCGGTACAGCGGGGTGTACGAGGCGGCGCAGATATCAAAGGGGTTGTGACCGTTGTAGTTGAGCTGGTGAGCGTCCAGCTGAGACTTCTCACAAGCGGCCAGGATCTTACGGGTCTGCAACGAAAGAGGAGAGGCGGTCAACAGAGCTGTGGCTACACCGCGTCTCTGACACGCGTGTGCGTGTGCGTCACTGTAGATCTAACTCGCTGTGATCCTAACCTGTAGCCTCCTGGTTCATATTGTATTCTAGCAGTGTTATTATTATCAGTACTGTCTGTAAACCGCACTGTGTTTAAATATGAAGCTTGCATTGTAACCCTGTCTGTGCTGCCCTGTTACTCCTGTGTGAGTCGTCTGGGATAAAGGAGTCTGCCAAATAAATAATAATAATAATAATAATAATAATAATAATAATAATAATAAATATTTATGTATTTGTCAGACGTCTTTATCCCAGGTGATTCTCCGTTTCTCTACCTGCTGCGCGACTTCGGGTTTGGCGCCCAACTCCAGGAGCCTCCTGGCGAATACGGCAGCGGTCTTGAAGTTCTTGAGTTTGAAGAAGAGGTTCAGGGCTGTTCTCAGGACCAGGATCATGTGGACGGGCTGCAGGTTACAATGGGTGAAGTACGCGGCCATCTGCGTGGAGGAGGAGTTAGAGAGAGAGAGGAGAAGTTAGAGAGAGAGAGGGCACGCAGTGACGGCACAATTTAATAGTTTCAATATTATTATTTCAATATTTCAATTTCTGTATTATTATTATTTATCTTCTATTTTACTTATTATTTTGTTACCATTGTTCCTTGTTTGTATATATATGCATCTGTTCATAATATGTATGTAATTGTTTTGGCAACACTGTGGAAAATAAGTCATGCCAATAAAGCACTTTGAATTGAGTTGAATTGAAAAATTGAGAGGAGAAGTTAGAGACAGAGAGGAGATAGAGAGAGAAGGAGGAGTTAGAAAACTCAGAGAGGAGGAGTTAGAGACAGAGGAGGAGGAGTTAGAGAGAGGAGGAGGAGTTAGAGAGAGGAGGAGGAGTTAGAGAGAGAAGGAGGAGTTAAAGACAGAGGAGGAGGAGTTAGAGAGAGAAGGAGGAGTTAGAGAGAGAAGGAGGAGTTAGAGAGAGAAGGAGGAGTTAGAGACAGAGGAGGAGGAGTTAGAGAGAGGAGTTAGAGACAGGAAGAGTTGTGAAACTCCGAGCGAGAAGGCGTGAAACTCCGAGAGAGAAGGCGTGAAACACCGAGCGAGAAGGCGTGAAACTCCGAGCGAGAAGGCGTGAAACTCCGAGAGAGAAGGCGTGAAACTCCGAGAGAGAAGGCGTGAAACTCCGAGAGAGAAGGCGTGAAACTCAGAAAGGTGTGAAACTCAGAGAGAGAGAGAGAGACACGGAGTTAAACTCCGAGAGAGAGAGAGACACGGAGTTAAACTCCGAGAGAGAGAGAGACACGGAGTTAAACTCCGAGAGAGAGAGAGACACGGAGTTAAACTCCGAGAGAGAGAGAGACACGGAGTTAAACTCAGAGGGAAGTAATTAGTTACCTCACACAGACGTTTCTGCTGCTCCAGCGTTTCTTTCGGGAGCTTCTTTCTCTCGACCTCCATCGTCAAGCCCACGATGTACTCGCGACAGATCGTTATCAACTGCTGAGCCTGAGAGAGGGAGGGAGGGGAGGGAGGGGAGGGAGGGGAGGGGAGGGAGGGGAGGGGAGGGAGGGAGGGGGGGGAGGGAGAGAGCGAGACAGCAGAAGTGAATCGCTGCCCCTCTCACCTCAGTGATCTCCTGTTTACTCTCTCTCTCTCTCTCTCTCTCTCTCTCTCTCTCTCTCACTCTCTCACACACACACACACACACACCCCCTCCCTCTCACCTCAGTGATCTCCTGTTTGCTCTCTCACACACACACACACCCTCCCTCTCACCTCAGTGATCTCCTGTTTGCTCTCTCTCACACACCCACCCCCTCTCACCTCAGCGATCTCCTGCTTGTTCTCCACCACCAGGAGAGGCACGCTCAGCAGGATAGCTCGGAACTTCTCCACTGCCTCCTCAAACTTGCCCCCCGTGGTGAGCTGGTAGCACTGCTGTAGCCGGCCAATCAGATCGGAGAGCTTCAGCCCCACAGCCGGCAGAGAGGACTTGGGAGACGCCTCCTTCCTGAAACGGGGGGAGCAGAGGCACAGGGGGTTCATCAACACCTCCATCGGACCTGGGGTACGTACCGTCCCAAGAGAGAGAGTGTGCCAGGGTTTGGGGGGCAATGCTTGTGTTTCAAATCCTCAATTACTTTAAAAAAAAAAATCAATTCCTCAATTCTTAAATCCCCATTCATTTTGAATCAGTTTTCAAACACACACGCATCATCCTTGATCGAAGTGTGCCATTAGCTGTATTCTGTTAAAATAAGCTTCTCATTTTATCAGTGGCTGCTATATGAACATAATTTAGATTTTATTTAATATAAAAATAATAGTCATACGGTAGTATTTCATGTTAGATTTAGAAATGTCCCATCTTTTAAATTTATGTGTATCGAGAACTACAGAGCGCTGGGTGTGGAATTCAGTATGTTAACAAGGGAACATTATTCAGCAGCTTTCATTGGACTCTATGAAGCTGAGGGAGTTCATTCTATATAGAGGGGGTGGAATTCAATATGTTAACAAGGGAACATTATTCAGCAGCTTTCATTGGACTCTATGAAGCTGAGGGAGTTCATTCTATATAGAGGGGGTGGAATTCAATATGTTAACAAGGGAACATTATTCAGCAGCTTTCATTGGACTCTATGAAGCTGAGGGAGTTCATTCTATATAGAGGGGGTGGAATTCAATATGTTAACAAGGGAACATTATTCAGCAGCTTTCATTGGACTCTATGAAGCAAAATTAGTTCATGCAAAACTTTTGCCCATAGCTGCATATATAAACAGTGAGACAGCGAGAGGGGGTAGCTGTGTGTGTGGAGACAGCGAGAGGGGGTAGCTGTGTGTGTGGAGACAGCAAGAGGGGGTAGCTGTGTGTGTGGAGACAGCGAGACAGCGAGAGGGGGTAGCTGTGTGTGTGGAGACAGCGAGACAGCGAGAGGGGGTAGCTGTGTGTGTGGAGACAGCGAGACAGCGAGAGGGGGTAGCTGTGTGTGTGGAGACAGTGAGACAGCGAGAGGGGGTAGCTGTGTGTGTGGAGACAGTGAGACAGCGAGAGGGGGTAGCTGTGTGTGTGGAGACAGTGAGACAGCGAGAGGGGGTAGCTGTGTGTGTGGAGACAGTGAGACAGCGAGAGGGGGTAGCTGTGTGTGTGGAGACAGTGAGACAGCGAGAGGGGGTAGCTGTGTGTGTGGAGACAGTGAGACAGCGAGAGGGGGTAGCTGTGTGTGGAGACAGTGAGACACCGAGAGGGGGTAGCTGTGTGTGTGGAGACAGCGAGACAGCGAGAGGGGGTAGCTGTGTGCGTGGAGACAGCGAGAGGGGGTAGCTGTGTGCGTGGAGACAGCGAGAGGGGGTAGCTGTGTGCGTGGAGACAGCGACAGGGGGTAGCTGTGTGTGTGGAGGCAGCGAGAGGGGGTAGCTGTGTGTGTGGAGACAGCGAGAGGGGCTCACCAGTTGCGTTGGGGGTTCCCTCGCAGCGAGGGCAGGCTGGGCAGCCCCAGGTAGCACGGATGTCCACGCGTGAAGGTCTGCAGGAACAGATGCTTGTAGGGTCTGAAATTCACAACACCGACCTGGTCGTGTAGGAGCTGGGATCCAGAGAACGAACACGAGATGAAAACACGACGTTAAAACAAGGGGGAGAAATCAGCAAACTGGACTTTACCAGCTTCACTACCATTTTTATTTTTTTTTTAACACACACATATTTATCTACCTATAAATTAATATGAATGAATTCTACTGCCTTTTGAAATGTATTTAGGTTTAGCTCGGCTCTGAACGGAATTGTTTTGGATTTGGGGAGTGTCATTTTTGGGGTGCGTTTTGGTTTGTAACGTTGATAATGTGTTCTGTGCCTCGGTCTGTCTCTATAGAGGAGAGAGAGAGGCTAGTTTGACACAGAGTGGAGGCATCACTGTGTATATGGAGTAAGGATCTACTTTCTCATATGTTCAGATCAGTAACTTGGTAAGGACATTCTTCAGAAGTTACACAACTCGTTTTAATATTAGAGGGCTCTCCAGAAACACATGGATAATATATTTCACAGTAACGCAGACAGACAGACACACACACACAGACACACAGAGAGAGAGACAAGACAGACAGACACACACACAGACAGACAGAGAGAGAGACAGGACAGACAGAGAGAGACAAGACAGACAGACACACACACAGACAGACACACACGGACAGACAGACAAAGAGACAGGACAGACACACACACACAGACAGACAGACAGAGAGAGACAAGACAGACAGACAGACAGAGAGAGAGAGAGACAGGACAGACAGACACACACACACAGACAGAGAGAGACAAGACAGACACACACACACAGACAGACAGAGAGACAGGACAGACAGAGAGAGACAAGACAGACAGACACACACACACACACAGACAGACAGACAGAGAGAGACAGGACAGACAGACAGACAGACACACAGACTCACCCTCATGGCGGTTTCAAAGGATCCAGCCAGGATGTGATCCACAGGAAGCTGGGAGTTGTTGCACCACACCTGATTGGGGCTCACGCCTTTGGTGGGCGGGACAAAGAAGCCGTCCTCAACTCCGCCCCCTGAGCCACCAGCCAGTTCCTATTGGACAAAAAAAAAAAAAAAGATAGAGCCTTGCAGTAACCAATCAGAAGGTTCAGGAATCATTCACAGAGCCTCGCGGATGGTCCGCTCCGAGTTGAGTAAGAATCGAGACACTTCAAGACACAGTTTAAAAAATAAATAAATTGTAAATGAAAGCGTACGAGTTCAGGAGGCAGGTCCAGGTCTTCCTCCACCTCCCAGCCTCCTCCCTCCTCCTTCCCAGCAGCACCCTCTTCAC